>NW_015505211.1:3379000-3446500 GCF_001515645.1 Sinocyclocheilus grahami
ATGGGGGGGGGGGAACGGCCTGGAAAAATAGGCAAAACAATTTAAAGTAAAAAAAAGAAAATTAAGTAATAAAGAGGATTAAAATATTCTTTACAATAAGTCCATCTAATGCTACCAATGTGCTTCCAAAAGTATAATCACATTACTCTGGGTTTTTGGACATAGTGTCATGCTAATATCATGTATTTTGGACACATTCTATTTTAATATCACAGAATTCATTGAACAAAATATAAGTCAAAAAAATAGAAAAATATTAAAATATTTCTTTTATTTTACTTAAAAATTAAGTAAAATAAAATAATTAAAATGTCAACTCTGACCTTACAACCTTACAGCACCGTGTAAATACTATTCAGTAGCATGGTATTATGACAATGACTGTATCCCCTTTAAAAAAAGGGTGGGCCAGACTCCTCTAAAGCGGAGCCTGTTCAACACAAAAAAGGCTAACAGTTAGTCTGAACCCAAATTCGAATGAATTTGGCAGCTAAATACCTTACAAACCTCAAACTGAAAGGCTTACTGTTTAAAAGCACATCTATTTTCAAAAGTTTATGAATATCTTTTCAGATAATTTAATACTATTAGTATAGAAGTGCTAAAAACACTCTCATACATGAGTTGGCTGGTGACACTTACAGCGAGTTATTCAGCACAACATAATTAAACCTAATCAAACTCGTTTTGATATCACGCAACAGTACAACTAATTGACTGAATTACCAAGGAACATTAGGTGTAACTCTTTTAGCAAAACACAGCCTGCATCGGACTAAAATAGACCTTAATTGACAAAGAATTTTTTAAGAGGGTAAGGCTCAAAATAAAACTCACTCAATATCTTTCTATTATTATGACATTTCTATTATTATGAGTCTGTGCTGCAGAGGGCATTTGAATATCTGCCTGCTGTCATATTGAATGGTAATGCACATTACTTATGGAACACAGTACCATGTCCCAGTTCTCAACTATCAGCAATGGCTACTAAGGAGACATGTCAAAGGAAACACAGCATCATTCCCTGAGGATAACTGGTGAACTCTTATTTCACATCATTATTAAACAATTATGAAATGTCATGACTAATTTAATATAGCAATATTAATGTACTTTTGAAATAAACTTCTCAACACCAAAATCTTTTTATCCTTAAGTGTCCAATGATATGACAAATGAATTTGCTGTTACCCGCCAGTTGAGAACCAGTGATCTAATTAAAAAAATATTTCTAAATTAGATTTAGCCAAGTATAAAAATGACTTGACACAATAATAGAGCTGTAGTCATTCTACACAATATTGTTACTGATTTCCACAGCATCCTTTCAAAAGAAAAACTGGTTTACACCTTAAGGTTAACCAAACAAAATAAATAAACAAAATCTCTTTGAAAAAACATCTTTGAGATGTTAAACTCGGGAGTCCATCATTCTGGCTTGGCCCAGAACAAATAGACTTACCTGGCACCATGGAGCGAAAACATCATTAAGATTTCGCTCTCATCCGACGAGCAGAAATAAAAGAGCGGGCCAGCAAATAATGAGAACATATCAAAACTGTCTGATCTGATTAGATGCTGACAAAATATGGAGGCTTTGTACGACAAAAGCAGACCTCAAGTAACAAGAAATCAAACCGTCTTGTAATAAGCACTGTTGTTAAATCAGGTGGGCTTTTTAGCCTGTCGAGACTATAATCAGACCAGAGAGAGGGCCATCTTACACCAGATCTGTGTGTCGAGTTAAGCAAACAGGCTTTTTTCCGCCCTTTCCTTACAAGGAAGGTTGTGAGATTAATTGGTGTGAGCGTGATAGAGTCATATGCGCTGTGTAAAGCCATGAGGAGAGGGTAGTTTAACAGTAGTGCTCTCTGGCCGCTAGCGGAGCAGCTTTGAACAACTGAAACCATCACTGATTTTCTCCTCCCTACACAGATCCATCACATAACCCAACTCTCATTGCATTTCACCTGTATTAGTACTAAAATACACTAAAATCCAAAAGTATGTTGACACAGGGACATAAAATTAAGCATGCAGCCTTGCAATATCCTTAGATGGTCATTTTTAGAAGATGCACCTTTTCTGTTCCAGCAGGTGTCCATCGTGTATTTTTACTATAAGTGTAAAAATGTATTGTGAGCCATTAAACCCATAATGAAAATGCAATGTAGATTACAGAATTTATTAGAATTACTTAATATCATCGAATGCAATACATATCTATTTTTTTTGGAAATAGCTTCATGTTTAAGGAACGGTCACATTTATTGTTGTTGTGTGAATTTTCACAGGCGAAATCCAGTCATTTCAATAGGAATCCAAGCGATCTAGAATTTTGCGAATGGGGGAAAGAATTCCCCACATAGATTTTGCAGCAGGTTCGTTTACATGCACAAAAGTGGCTATTCTAAGATAAGATAGTCAAATTAAGTCAAATAAAGCATTTTGGATAATGCTTATTGTCCCTCGATATTCCAATATTCCACCACACAATAGTCTAATGTAAACTAGTTATACAGTATGTGCATCTTCATCATGTTTTGGGAATGAATTATGAATTGTACCAAAAACTCGAAGCAAGTTATTGATTTTAAAATATAGGTTCAGATCCATGTATTGTTTTCTGGCTTCAATTGGTTTTCTAAAATTAGAGAACAAAAGATAAACTCTAAAACATTATTTTCTACGCTCCATTTTCTACACCACTACCATCCATCACCACACGGAACTGCAAAAATCATGCCTGTTTTCAAACAAGTTTCCCTGAACACTCCCCCCCATCTGCAATTGGCTGGTCAAACAAATAGTCCCCCCCCCCCAAACTCACTCCATTGGTTTAGCCAATGCTGCTGTTGTTAGGTTTAGGTGCTCAAACTAACATAAAAATGTTTTCATAGCACCTCAGAGCCACAGTGTTTACACATTTCAAGGAAAACAACACACAAATGGTTCATTTACAGCTGTTCTGGGGATAAAAGTAAGTATTTAAACATTTTTAAAAAATGACACATCACCACAGTTTAAAGCAAGTAAAACAAGAAAAACATTTAGGAAGGAAACTCACCTCTGCTTGGAAGCCCTTCAGCAAAGGAGCTATCTGTTTACGCAAATCCTGAAAGACAAAAAAACAGACAAAGATGAACTATTATTTTACTATATTAGATTCTGAAGAGTGTTTGAAATGAACAGACACCAGATTTATTTTCCATGTAGCATGTGTAGAACTCAGGATATTGAGAGCAGACAATACCAGGCATCTGATCACAGATGGAGAAAAATAACTGGGAGAAAAAAACACACAAAATGTATTCAAATGGATATCTTAATTTATCAAATGTCCCAGGGCTGGTTTTGTTCTCTGCAAAAGAGGAAAAAACACACAGCGAGTGCACGCACATGTGTAAGCATACGCACAAACGCGCTCTCACACAAAAGAGTATCACCTTGTGCAGCTTCTGACTATGAGCAAAGGAGAGTGTGTGCTTTAAGGAGTGTGTATGTATGCATTCACATTCTCTCTCTCACTCTCTTCTGATATGCCCTAGTTTTTTCCCTTGCACGAGTTCTCCATGACTCAGTCCCCTTTACTGCAAAAACTGCTCATGCAAAAACAGCGAGAACAAAAAGCAAAGTGCAGCGCCACATGTATGCATATGTGCGCTACAGCCGTTCGGTTGACGAGAAAAATTACATAATTAGTACTCAAGAAAGATTTACAACTGTAATCTATTACTATATCATCTTGTCATAAAGTTACAGATGAATGAGTTGCTTTTCAGCTCATGTTTCTGAGTGATATGAAATTTTCATTTAAAAAGAATCATAAAGAGAAACAAACAAAAAAATCTCCTCGTAGAAAACAAACCGTGTCTTTGTTTCAAGTTCGGATGGCAGCACACCTCCCTCCTCTTGCGGGACCTTACAGTCGAGTAATTTTGATGCCGTGGTATTAAAGTATATCAGATTAAGATGAACATCAATGCCTCTTTCATTTGTTCGGTTGACGAGAAAAATTACATAATTAGTACTCAAGAAAGATTTACAACTGTAATCTATTACTATATCATCTTGTCATAAAGTTACAGATGAATGAGTTGCTTTTCAGCTCATGTTTCTGAGTGATATGAAATTTTCATTTAAAAAGAATCATAAAGAGAAACAAACAAAAAAATCTCGTAGAAAACAAACCGTGTCTTTGTTTCAAGTTCGGATGGCAGCACACCTCCCTCCTCTTGCGGGACCTTACAGTCGAGTAATTTTGATGCCGTGGTATTAAAGTATATCAGATTAAGATGAACATCAATGCCTCTTTCATTTGAACATAGGGTGGGTGTTTCAACATGAAATGACATTACACACGGCTGTGAATAAATCACCGGGCCGGACAAAAAGCCCTCACATTAAAAGTCAGTATAGGAATGCCTACCACGCACAAACACATTACTGAATGCTGGGGCCGAATAAAACGGCGCCCTGAGTGCTGTAATCACCAGGACGCAGGCCATTACGCCACTGCGGCATAAAGATAAACACATCATTACCGAAGCCGCTCGCGTTTCATTAGCAGTGTAGGAGTCACCATAGCAGATATATTTAATATAATGGGCAAGAGAGAATTGGATTTTACAGGAAAAGTAGCAAAAAAATCCTCCTCAGTCCATCCACTCCAAACGTTCTTTATGGTTTTATGGTTTTGTCAAGTGTTGAATAATGATCAGAGTATCAGACAAAGAAGATCAATCTGAAAATAAAATTAGTTCATATTTACTAATTTGGGATAATACACTGTGGACACACCTGTCTAAATTTAAGTTTTACATGATCTTAAAAGCATTTTAATCTAAAGATAACTGCTTAAATGTCTCAAAATTGGTTTTGTAAACAAATATAAATTCTGTCAACTGAATTTCTTCAGAATATTAACATAATAAAATTATTATAAAATATTGTTATATTTGATCACAAATTAAATGTGTGTGTGTGTGTGTGTGTGTGTGTGTGTTAGAACATAAAGTGTAGGGAAAAAGTGCTACACTCTTAAAAATAAAGGTGCTTCAAAAGGTTCTTCACAGCGATGCCATAGAAGAACCATTTTTGGTTCCACAAAGAACCATTCAGTCAAAGGTTCTTTAAAGAACCATCTCTTTCTTACCTTTTTATAATCGAAAGAACCTTCTTTCGCCCCAAAGAACCTTTTGTGAAACAGAAAGGTTCTTCAGATGTTAAAGGTTCTTTATGGAACCATTTAGACAAAAAGGTTCTTCTATGGCATCGTGAAGCACCTTTATTTTTAAGAGTGTACTTTGTGTAAAACAACAGAAAGTAAGATATAGTTATTATGTGTTTTTTTTTTCATTTTTGGTAATTCTCATACTTAAATGTGTGTTATTTAATAGATTTGATGGCTTTACCTTAATTCTAACATAATAAATGTAGAAAATACTATCTAAAAAATGTAGCAAATGTGTCCAAACATTTGACTGGTACAGTTTTAAAATATGTTTTGTAAATGTTTTTCATAAAAATATTATGCAAATTGAATAAATATTATGTAAATTAAGCACTTTAGCAATGTTGTATATATATATATACACTGTAATTATGTTTTGTGAATTGCTGATATGATGCTAATAAGTATTACTATTGCATCACCTATCAGTTATCCTACTAGTCTTAAAAAGTTATCCTACTAGTCTTAAAAATATTAATACCAAAATATGGGCTTCTGTACAATACCAGTGACCAATACCAGTATCAATGCTTAATCATTACCTGCCGATGAATACAATCATCGGTACAAAAAAAACCTACCAGCAGTGTACACACACAACATGTCTGCCAGGTTTATCGCGATGAGCAGGTAACACAATGACAAGGCAAGACTGCCACAAACAGCTGACGCCTGCATGTCTCACTCATGTTTGGAGAGAAAGAGCAGTGACAGAGAGCAGACAGAAGTGGTGGAGGGTAGCTTTGACCCCACTGCACTCTTCATCTTCCCAGAGCGAGCAGCTGGGCCTCTGTTCCCGCTCTCCCTCCCGCACTGGCTACTGTACAGATGACATTTATGTAAGTGCCACACCAGAGGGGCCCACGTGACCAGGAGGAAACATCTCTCAACATCTGGTTTCAACATAATACTCTGGGCCTGGCCAAAAGAGAGTTCCCCTGCAGTACTCTCCTACTCCATCTTTCTCTGCAGATGCAATCTGCCTGCATTCATACGTAAAGACAGCAGTGCATAAAAGTACATTTATATTGTTAGCGAATGGATAAAAAGCTTGCAATAAAAGTAAATCTCCAGGAACCGGGCCAAGTTTGAGCATGTGCAAGTCATTGGTAAATCCAGGGGGGTCTGAAGACGGAAACACAATCTGTCGGACTACTGCTGCACGGAAAGAGACGGTGAGGTCAAAACGTGACGTGGCGAAAGCTTAACAGCTGAACAAGAAAAACGGATGCAGGCAAACTGCACCTCAGGATGACTGATGGGAAATTATAGTTACTGTCAAGCTTTGAATCAAATATTTGGTCACTGTGAGATTATCAGCATCAGCTGATATCACGCACGATTTCTGATTTGGAATAATTTTAGTCTTTTAAGTAAATATTGACACATACATCCTAATTGCTGTAATTACATTGTATTATCTTATATGACATACTGTAAGCTTCAGAAATTAACTTAAGAAATATTTACCCCTTGAACAGATTTTAAGGGGCTCTATGAGCACAGTTTCAAACAGAAGCCACTACATATTTGTTTTATATTTAATACTCAACTCAATTATAGATATCTAGCAATTAAAGGGTTAGTTCACCCAAAAATGACAATTCTGTCATTAATTACTCACCCTTGTGTTGTTCCAAACCCGTAAGACCTTCGTTCATCTTCGGAAGACAATTTAAGATATTTTTGATGAAATATGAGGGCTCTCTGACCCTCCCATAGACAGCAAGGTAACTACCACGTTCAAGGTCCAGAAAAGTACCAAGATGATCGACAAAGTAGTCCGTGTGACATCAGTGGTTCAACTATAAAGTTATGAAGCTACGAGAATAAATTTTTGCGCAAAGAAAACAAAAATAACGACTTTATTCCACATTTTCGTCTCTACTGCGTTACTTTGGACGCGCGTTCATGACAGTACCATGACGCGAGCGTGTGGCGGCTTGCTGTATGGGAGGGTCAGAGAGCCCTCATATTTCATCAAAAACATCTTAAATTACAGGTTTCGAACAACATGAGGGTGAGTAATTAATGACAATTAAAATTTTTGGGTGAACTAACCCTTTAAAGGTCAATTTATACAGAATATATGAAATATCAAAAAACTAAAATAAAAAAGCTTTATAGTAAATTTAACAGAAAGTACAATAAATTTTAAACATTAAAATAAAATAAAATATAAAATATAAAATCACACATTTTTGCCCCAAGTCCTGGTTAATTAATTACCCTGATTAGCATTATAGATTAAACATTTATAGCAATATCATCAATATCAGTCATTAAAAAAAATTAGTATTAAGTATTAAAAAAACTAAAAAGAATATTAAATATTAAAAAGTTAATTCATTAAACCTAATTTGTTAATTACGGAATCATTCAACGACTGGACAGCTACCTACAAAACAAAGAAACAGACCTTTATCTTTATCTAGCTTTTCACCCTCCAAAGCAGTGGTCTCAAACTCAATTCCTGGAGGGCCACAGCTCTGCAGAGTTTAGCTCCAATCAGCTCCAAATAGCACCTGCTTTGAAGTCTCTAGTAATCCTGAAGACCTTGATTAGCTGGATCAGGTGTGTTTGATTAGGGTTGGAGCAAAACTGTGCAGAGCTGTGGCCCTCCAGGAATTGAGTTTGAGACCACTGCTCCAAAGCAACGATCACATCCTCTAGGGGGCTTTGTGAGAGACGCTGCAGTCAATCACCCAGCAGAAACACATTCTTCCTGTGTCCCCACATCCAGATCCACCTAAAGTCTCTGAAAGCCATCCCCTCCTCTAGCACGCTGCATCTTTAAACCTGACAGTTTGGCAGATTACACAGCTGCATGGGCCAGCCTGGTGAATTATTTACCATCAACGTGAGCCTTTCCCTCCTCCCACTCACTCCATTATATAGCGCACCACATGCCAACTGGTCCTGGCACGCTGGCATCTGGCACTGGGGTGGCATTGCCTTAGTGAAGCCGAGCCAGGCCAGTCCTGTTTTAAGCCGCTGGTGTCTGCCGTAATACCATCTAAGCTTGGTAGGTTCGGTGATCAACAGATCGGTTTAATCGTATCTGACTGACCGAGAGAATATACACAGGACGGATTGTGGAAAATGATGGACACCTAAATTCTCCTTATGTATATACTTTCTAGACAGATGCAGGTCAAAATCTATTTTCACACACATTCATGTTGCTTCTGCATTCTGCAGAAAGAAAGAAAGAAAGAAAATTTAAATGCAGTAAAATGTGACCATGGACCACAAAACCAGTCGTAAGGGTAAAGTTTACATTATATTATCTGAAAGCTGAACAAATAAGCTTTCCATTGATGTATGGTTTGTTATGATAGGACAATACTTGGCTGAGATACAACTATTTGAATATCTGGAATCTGAGGGTGCAAAAAAATCCAAATACTGAGAAAATCACCTTTAAAGTTGTCCAAATGAAGTCCTTAGCAATGCATATTACTAATCAAAAATGACGTTTTAATATACTGTGGCGAGTATCCCGAGTCCAGATTAGCGTCGCCCTGGAAACGCCGCTGCCACACTGATCACCGAAGCCCAACACCTGTGCATGATGAGTGGCGCACCTGGAGCTCGTTCCCGCTGGCCTTAAAAGCCAGGAGAAGAGATTTGGTCCATTCCTCCATGCAGATCTCCTCTAGAGCAGTAATGTTTTGGGGCTGTCGCTGGGCAACACGGATTTTCAACTCCCTCCAAAGATTTTCTATGGGGTTGAGATCTGGAGACTGGCTAGGCCACTCCAGGACCTTGAAATGCTTCTTACGAAGCCACTCCTTCGCAGCCCGGCAGGAATATACTGACCGGGTCGTGGAACAGCTGCAGGCCAGTGTGGCGGGGTGCCTGCCCCTCCCAGAAGTGCCGGTCAAAGTGCACCAATACCTCGTCAGGTTGACCGAGAACAACGACATCGAGGCTTACCTCCACACATTTGAGGTCATCGTGGCCCGGGAGGGGTGGGTCCAGGAAGAGTGGGCTCGCATCATCGCCCCCTTCCTCACCGGAGAAGCGCAGCGGGCCTATTATGCCCCGAGGGCATCCCAGAATGAACAGTATGACGAGCTCAAAGCCGAAATCCTAGTCCGGGTGAGCCTATCGCCCATGGGGGCGGCGCAACAGTTCTATCAATGGACCTATGATGAATGGCAGCCAGTGAGAGCGCAAGCCGCGCAATTGGCCCGATTGACTCACCTGTGGCTTCTCGCGGGGTCCCCGACCCCGGACCAGGTAGCCGAGAAATGCTCATCGATCGGCTGCTACGGGCACTGCCCCGCCCGCTGAGGCGCCCGGTCAGTGTGCGAAATTCCCAGGACATCCACAGCCTGGTAGAGGCGGTCGAGCTGGCGGCGGCAACGAACACCAGCGAGGCAGGGGAAAGAGCGGGCCTGGCGCCCCGCAGGGTGATGGAGCGGCGTCCGCTCAAAGGTGCACAGCAACCAGGCAGCAGACCAGCGGTCCCCGACGTGGCGAATGAGCCAACCCTCGGCCCCGACGGCCCGGGCCTGGATGGCAGGGTGTTTCCTGCACCAGGACGGACTTTCCCCGGGCCCCAGCAGGATGTTAAAACTAGAAGGGAAACCAGTACAAGCCTTCTTGGATTCCGGCAGTTCAGTCACCCTTGTGCAACCGTCCCTGGTACGACCAAGGCCCGAGCAGAAATCCAAGTTGCCGCTGACGTGTGTGCAGGGAGACACCCGCTATGTACCGGCCCGTACAGTGCGGATTTCAGCGGAGCCCGGGACCTGGGCTATCGAGGTGGGCGTTGTGCTGGATCTCCCCGTACCGCTGCTCCTGGGACGGGACTGGCCGGGGTTCCAGCAGCTCCTCCTCGGACCCAGGATTCCAGGCCGTACCGCCCGGAACGGCCCACGGCGACCCCGTCGGGGACCGCCCAGCACAAGGCCGGCCTACCTAGCGATGGACAGCAAGGGGGGGTGAGTGTCAGCCCGCTAATCTACCGTCTGTCTACCTTGATGTGTTTTCCCAGGTCACGACCGGGGGCTCGTTCGGAAGGGAGCAACGCGAGGACGACCGCCGCCGGAACTGCTGGGATCATGTACGCCGCATTGATGAGGTAGACAGGCTCCCGGGCCCCCACCCCCTCCCTCATTTTGAAATACGAAATGGTCTGCTGTACTGTGTCGCCCACAGGCGGGGGGAGGACAAGTTCCTCCTGGTTGTGCCTACCACCAAGACGGAGACGGTCATGGAGCTGGCACATGGCCACCCAATGGCGGGACACCTAGGAGCCGACAATACTGTCCAACGCATCCAGGACTGTTTTCACTGACCCAGACTAGAGGCGGAAGTGAAACGGTTCTGCCGTAGATGTCCCACCTGCCAGCAGACGTCTCCATGCCATCCTCCCCCCAGCCCGCTCATTCCACTACCCGTCATCGATGTGCCCTTCGAGCGGATCGGGATGGATCTGGTGGGACCGCTGCTGAAGTCTGCCTGGGGACATGAGCACATCCTGGTTATCCTGGACTATACCACCCGGGACCTGGAAACCATTCCACTTCGAGCGGCCAACGCCAAGAACATTGCCCGAGAACTGTTTCTGCTGGCCAGCCGCGTTGGGATCCCAAAGGAAATTCTGACTGACCAGGGTACCCCCTTCATGTCCCGGGTCATGGCGGACCTCTGTCACCTCCTCAAGGTCCAACAGTTGAGGACGTCGGTCTACCACCCACAGACGGATGGCCTGGTGGAGCGGTTTAACCAGACACTCAAACGGATGCTGAAGCGGGTGGTGGCCGAAGATGGGCGTGACTGGGACCTCATGATCCCGTACGTGCTCTTTGGAGTCCGGGAAGTACCCCAGGCCTCCCACAGGCTTCACCCCCTTCGAACTGCTGTTTTGGAGACAGCCCAGGGGCCTTCTAGACGTGGCTCGGGAAGCATGGGAGAACCAACCCGCCCCCCTTCGTAGCCTCGTCGAGCACGTGCGGTAGATGAGAGAAAGGATTGACCGGGTCATGCCACTGGTTAAGGAACATCTCCTGACCATCCAGCGTGCCCAGCAATGGCTGTACGACCGGCCCGCCCAAGCCCGGGAGTTCCAGCCGGGCAATCGAGTGGTGGTACTGGTCCCGACAGCTGCGTGCAAGTTTCTAGCGACCTGGCAGGGGCCCTACACCGTAGTGGAACGGATGGGACCGGTGACGTACTGGGTGCGACAGCCGGGCCGCCGACGGACGGAGCAAATCTACCACGTCAACTTGCTCAAGAAGTGGGTTCCCCGGCCCGAGCAACTCGCCGCGCTAGCCCATACCGGGCCCCCAGTAGTGGACATAGAACCGCAGCTGTCAGCGACCCAGGAAGCGGAGCTCGAGGCCCTGGTCAGTCAGTTCCAGGATGTGTTCAGTGAGACCCCGGGTAGAACCACCATCATCGAACACGAGGTCCGCACACCACCAGGAGTCACCCCGGAGTCCCGAAGCCATATACCTGCGGTACAAGATCGGAAGAGGGCTCATCATGCCCCAGGACAAGAAGGTCGAGGCGGTAAAGAAGTTCCTACTACCGGTGTTTCATACCTAACTTCTCCTCTATAGCCTGCGCCCTGTCAGACCTTACCAGGAAGGGGCAGCCGGAGAGGATAGACTGGACTCCCGAGACCGAAGCCGCCTTCCAGGCCCTCAAGACGGCCCTGACGTCCTCACCGGTCCTGCATGCCCCAGCTGGCGGCGAGTATCCCGAGTCCAGATTAGCGTCGCCCTGGAAACGCCGCTGCCACACTGATCACCGAAGCACAACACCTGTGCGTGATGAGTGGCGCACCTGGAGCTCGTTCCCGCTGGCCTTAAAAGCCAGGAGAAGAGACACCAGCAGGAAGGCACCCCGGAGCTCCAGGCGACATTAATGCTTGTTTCTCCTTGTTCACAGACTCCGAAGGCACCCTGGGAGAGGGATATGCACCACGGCACTTCACCCCACGAGCACCACGCTGAGACGGGCACCGAGCACCATTCATCAGAGCACGTGTGATCAGTGTGTGGGCAATAAATCACCCTCCGGGGCTCTTTCGATCAGTACCGAGTCTGTGTTCTCATTCACCCCGCGACAATATTTACAGTAGTAAATTTACAAAATATCTTCATGGAACATGATCTTTACTTAATGTCCTAATGATTTTTGGCATAAAAGAAAAATCTATAATTTTGACCCATGCGATGTATTTTTGGCTATTGCTACAAATATACCCCAGCGACTTAAGACTGATTTTGTGGTCCAGGGTCACAAATGAGTTAAATAAAGCTGAGAATACATTATTCTGGGTGCTAAAACATGATTTTTCCAATATATATAATAATTGAACTTGATTTGTAATTTCGTAAATAACAGGCACTCAAATTCTTCTGGATTTCTACCATATTTTTGTGCAGCAGATTCTTAAATCCAACACTTTCAGTAAGATTGAAGCTTCAGTATTAGATTTTATGCAACAGTAATGAAATAATGAAATAATGTTCAGCTCAGTGAATCTAGTTTTATGTTTTGGATTCTCCTGGAAAATGGCTACCGGCCTGTTCTGCAAGTCATAAATCTCACTAAATCCAGTGCTGGAAATGGTGGAAACAGGAAAGCACATGGTATCGCCTGTCCACTGGATGTCTTCTCTTGTCTTTTGCTGCCTTCTGGATGTAGAATTTCCATTCAACAAAGTTCAGGAGCATCACCCCGCTCGTTATTCAAAACTACACAGACACACACACACACACTCATGCATAGAGAGCAGAGAGCAGCCATGATGGATGAGAGGAAAGTAACACTGATAAGAGTAAGGCCGTTGTGCCTCCATTATAAAGGAACACACATGCTTTGAAACATTCTACAGGAAACAGAACTGTGGCATTTTACTGAAGGTGGCTAATACCAAAGTGCACCGTCAGCTTCTGTGCAAGAATCTGTAATATCAGATGTTTTCCAGGTTCTTCGTGTAAAAAGGAAAAAGAAAGGTACCTATCAGTGGTTTAGTGTTGCAGGTCAGGCTGAACTCATGCTCATCTTTCGCAAAAAGGATGGAAACGAAAGAAAACAATAGGAGGATTAGGAAAGCAGTAGATTTTCACATTTTCTAAAGAAATCTTTATGATACTTCCTAGATATGAGTGTGGTTCCTTATAAATGTAAGTTTATTTAATTTGTTTGATTTGTTTGCCCATCAGCGAAATTTCACAGGCAAACATATTATAATCTAAAAAAAAAAAAAATCTAAACGTCCATTTTCTATTGCCAATAGTGTAGCGATGTATGAATCACAGGTAACACAGAAATCACTTTCAACCAAGTAGCTTTTTGGTCAATACGGTAAATCCGGATTACCAACTTGAACCGGTTGCAAAATCTGTGCAGCAAAACTTTCACCTTGTTGCGAAATTCCACATTACATTCTTACTGAAATGACTAGATTTCACCCACGAAAATAACAATGCTTGACCCCATCTTAAGTCTAATCGCTATGTGCTGTAGTTTAATACTTAGCATTATTGATTTGAACAAACCTATAAGAAGAATCCACAATTGTAATAGTGATTCATTGTGTTCGAATCACGGTTATTATTTTGTGCATCTGTGCTTACCTATTCCTCCCAAGCATATGTGTGTGTGTGTGTTTGCGTCTGTGTGTGCAGCTGTGCACGCATATCTGCGCGTGGGCGTGTCAGTGTCCCCTATTCCATGCTCCCACACCCTTAAGGTCACAGTCAATTAAAGCAGACGTAGAACAGACCCCCATCGCATTCAGACCAATTTCAGCTCCACCTTAAAACTTACACGCTCTCTTAACCACACATAAACACGAGAGGGAACCATGCGCTGCATAACCATATAAGAGTTGTTGTTACAGTAGGATAAAACGAGAAATAGAGAGAAAATCATGTATGTATAAGGGTGAGGGTCCCCACGAGATGAATGCCCCCAGACGCTGGTCTGGTAATGAGGTCACGAAACTGTCAGACAGACCCCCAAACAAAGATGCTGTGATCTAGGACCGGCCGGCCTCTCAGACACATACTCTCTTGATGGAGGCTATCAATCACACACACACACACACACACACACACAAACACCTTTTAATAATACACACCACAAATACTTAAAAATCTTACTTAAAAAAAAAAAAAAAAAGTAGAAATAGGTTTCAAAATAAATATAATATAATATAATATAATAGTTTTATTACAGAATTAATATTTTGAAATTCTATATTTTCAGTTTTAGATTTAGTGATTTCAGTATTTTTATTGTATTTATTTTACTGTATTTATTTATTATTACAATATTAATTAATATTTTGAATTTCCATATTTTCAGTCTGTTCTTTTGTCATTTTTGATAGTTTCTCTTTTTTACATTGCCATTTATTTATTTATTCAAGTTGTAGTGCTTTTAGTATGTAAACTTCTTTCAGTTAGTTGCCTTGCCATGATCATAAAAAGTTTCTCTAATATTTAATATTTTATTTAAACTTAATTTTAAGCCACCACCACAAACAAATTTTAATAGTTACTGACAACACTGAATAGAATAGAATATTTATATGGAATATTATATACATAATAAATCTAAAATAGCTTACTATTTATAATTTTATGTAAAATGTAACTTTCATATTTTCATATATACCAGTACATAAAAATGTGAAATCATTTTATAATGTAAATGATATATAATTACATTTTACCCTTTTCATCTCAAACATCACAGAATATTTTTCAAAAAGAGTCCCAGAAAACCTGCTTTATTCGACACATGGTGAGCTCAGGCCACCGTAGGGGAGGAAAGGGTTAATGCAAAGAAAGCTGTGAAAAAAGAACTTTTCTTTAGCAATTAGTTCTGATGAGCAGGTTTGTTAGGCAGCAGCTATTGAAGGTCTATTTATAGAGATTGCTTCAGGAGAAAAACCTGAGATGCGGCCATGCAGATCAGAGGGAGAGGAGGATGAAAGAAGGGAAATGAAAGAGGAAAAGGGGGGGGTGGTGATAAAAAAAGGGAGAAAGACATGGCCTTGTGCCTCAGAGGAATGCAGGGAAGCCTCTATCTGGTGATGAAACAGCAAATGACTGGACATATTGCCTGCCCACTTGTCCATGATGCATTTGTTTGTGTTTTTCTGTATTTGGTTTATTTTTACATCAACTACTTGTGTCAAAAGTCCGGTTTGCACTTGTGGGAACAGCTTAAAGCAGAATATGCAGTCATTAATTGACAGAGTGACTTTACAAAGTGATTATTCATTCATGTGTGATGCGTTTAAAATCGTTCACTCATTGACTATTCCCTATATAGTGAATGACACATAATGAGTGGCCTCATTTGTCCCTAAAGATTTATAAGAAGTCATAAATAGCATTCATTCACTAAATTCAATATGTAATATATATATAACATTTAATATATATATATATATATATACACTGTGTGTATATATATATATATATATATATATATGTATTTCTTTTTTAATATATAAATAAACTTTTTTTTTAAATGGTCAATTATTTAATTAATTACATAAGTACTAGGTAATGTAATTTAAATGATTAAAAAAAGATTCATTATTAAACTATTAATAATTACATTATTTAAATTATTTTTTTAAATATAACCCATTGCTGCATCACATCTCTTCTACAACACAAAATTTTGATTACAGATTAGTTGCAGAGTGAACTATTATAGCAAACGCTGTTTACTCAGAATTCGGATAATGTTACAAAATGGCTAACACTTCAAACAGTGCACTATAAATGGCACAAGGACTGATTTCGGATATAAGTCGGCGGGTTTGTGGACCAAACATTACAGACGAACACGTGGGAATGAGTTGCCCAAAAAAACTAAAAAGTGCCAACCAGATATGCGTCTCAGGCTTTTTTTCCATTCAGGGTGCATAATTGTCAGCATTCCTCTTAAAAGCGTATTCCATGGAAACAGCCCCCCTCCGCTCGCCTGAGCCTTGCGAAAACTTTAAATAGTGTTTTATGCTGCACGATTATTTCTGCCTTGTAATTCTGTCAGAGGGTGGAGGGGGTCTCGGGCTCTGAAAATTACCTCAAATAAAACATGTGGTGGGAGGAGGCTGATGCAAGTGTCTCTCGGAAAACACAAAGACAATTCAGAGGACATATAAAAGAGAAACGGACATAAACAGAGGACGAATGGGCAGGGTACAGTGAGAATCTGCTAGATTTAACCATATTGGGTAAAAGAAGCAGAGGTGGCATGCACTGTAAAACAATTAAATAAAGCTCAGAGCAACAGAACAAACCCAGCGCACGCTTAATGCACATTCACGTCACGCCAGGATCATTCGGCAAAAAAAATGGAGCAACGTCCATCGTAGGCCAAGACTATAAATATATACACAACAATTTGTTACAGCTGAGAAGACATCTGTTTCACAGTGTCTGATCGCCGAGCATGAACTACACTGGCTGTTTAATATAAAACATCAATTTAGAGGATAGGTTTCCAGGCCGTACTGATTCAAGATCAGTATTGAGATTAAGGGACAGAATTGCAAGGAGACTGCCAGCCCACCTCCCTCAAGAGAATCGCACAGCCCACAAATCAGTTTAATGTTTCACTGACAGCCATGGCTGTCCACAACTGTGCAAAGTCCCCACACCCCACCCCCCGCTGCTGAATAAAGTGAAACTGAAGTCTGTTCTCCACAGACATTCAGACCGGAGGATAGAAAACGGGGCTCTGTGTGCAAAGAAAGACAATGTAATCTGTGGACAGGAGGAACAGGAGCGACTGTGTCTGGAAGGGATTGTGGGATTGTGTCTGTGGAAAGGCAAAAAAAAGCACACGTTGGAAAGGATAGGCTGTTTATGAAAGGAAGAGACAGTGTCTGCGTGGAGAGGAGAGACTGTGTTCGCCAGTAAAGGAGAAACTGTTTGTTTGAAGAGTATCGACTGTGTTGTCTGTTAATGAGAGACTGTGTTTGAAAAGGAAAGGCTTGTACAAGGAGAGATTGAAGAATGTTTAAAGACAGAAAAGAGAGCCTGGCTCACACTGCGATTTTGGCCACGATTTGGTCGTCTGAGACAAATTTTGAAAATCCTAAAAGATTCCTATAATCCTAGGCTAAAATCTGTAGTCTTTGATCGTTAGTTTGACATGTTCACCGACAGCCGATTAATGGCTGTTGCGATCAAATTTTACCTCAGACGAAATTCTGGCAGTGTCAGAAGATTTGGTGCACAGTCCTGCAGTGTGACTTCTCCTACGACGAACGTCAAACTGTCTTCGTTTTTCAAGACAAGCCATGATCAGAATTAATGCTAGAGATTTCTTCTAACCGCATAAACTCCGGCGCTCTCGTCCTCCGCTCACAGAATTCATATCATACTTTGCCTTTGCTATGATAAACACTGGTTGCGCCGCTGTTTTCATGTGGGTGTGTAGTGCTGCTTGCACTATTCTTCTTAAATACGCCGGTATTGCCGCCATTCATATACTTTTAATGATAGCCAACATTACAACCCAGTGCAATGCAGCTCGCAGTCACTGAATGTGTATGGGTTGATAATGCAGAACTACGGACAAGTTTTCTTGCGCGCACCCGTTTTTAACGTGTCTTGATTGTCGTACAGTCTGACATTAATGACAACTGAGATCCCACAGTGTGACATGATCATCATGTTCGTACAGTCTGACAAGTACAATCCTAAAGGACTTTTTAAAAAATCGCAGTGTGAGCCCGGCTTTCGTTATAACATGCATTTGGGAATGCAATATACACTAACCATCTTCCCAAACTTGTAATGCAGTGGTTCCCAACCCTGGTCCTGGAGGCACCCCAACACTGCACGTTTTGCATGTCTCCTTAATCAAACACACCTGATTCAGGTCATCAGCTCATTAGTAGAGACTCTAAGACCTGAAACTGGTGCGTCAGATAAAGGAGACATGCAAAATGTGCAGTGTTGGGGTGCCTCCAGGACCAGGGTTGGGAACCACTGTTGTAATGAGAGGCATTATCAAAACAGCTGTCAGCAAATTAGAAGTTTTAAAGGCCTTGGTAAAGCTCGCTGGTTGCTTAAAAATGAATTAAGATAGCCATCAATATTGGTGTTGTAATTTTACAGTTTTATAGTACTGTAGTGGGCAAGTAATGCAATCTGTATACAATGGTTAATACCGACTGGGTAACCCTGACTACCATAGCAAGTTGTTTACCGTAGCATATGTTAACATATGTTTACGCTTGTTCTGTGTGTCATACGTCATTACGCTATTTCAATTCACACTGTGCGATTTTGGCCATGATTTGGTCATCTGAGACAAATTTTGAAAATCCTAAAAGATTCCTATAATCCTAGGCTAAAATCTGTAGTCTTTGATCGTTAGTTTGACATGTTCACCGACAGCCGATTAATGGCTGTTGCGATCAAATTTTACCTCAGACGAAATTCTGGCAGTGTCAGAAGATTTGGTGCACAGTCCTGCAGTGTGACTTCTCCTACGACGAACGTCAAACTGTCTTCGTTTTTCAAGACAAGCCATGATCAGAATTAATGCTAGAGATTTCTTCTAACCGCATAAACTCCGGCGCTCTCGTCCTCCGCTCACAGAATTCATATCATACTTTGCCTTTGCTATGATAAACACTGGTTGCGCCGCTGTTTTCATGTGGGTGTGTAGTGCTGCTTGCACTATTCTTCTTAAATACGCCGGTATTGCCGCCATTCATATACTTTTAATGATAGCCAACATTACAACCCAGTGCAATGCAGCTCGCAGTCACTGAATGTGTATGGGTTGATAATGCAGAACTACGGACAAGTTTTCTTGCGCGCACCCGTTTTTAACGTGTCTTGATTGTCGTACAGTCTGACATTAATGACAACTGAGATCCCACAGTGTGACATGATCATCATGTTCGTACAGTCTGACAAGTACAATCCTAAAGGACTTTTTTAAAAATCGCAGTGTGAGCCCACCTTTCGTTATAACATGCATTTAGGAATGCAATATACACTAACCATCTTCCCAAACTTGTAATGCAGTGGTTCCCAACCCTGGTCCTGGAGGCACCCCAACACTGCACGTTTTGCATGTCTCCTTAATCAAACACACCTGATTCAGGTCATCAGCTCATTAGTAGAGACTCTAAGACCTGAAACTGGTGCGTCAGATAAAGGAGACATGCAAAATGTGCAGTGTTGGGGTGCCTCCAGGACCAGGGTTGGGAACCACTGTTGTAATGAGAGGCATTATCAAAACAGCTGTCAGCAAATTAGAAGTTTTAAAGGCCTTGGTAAAGCTCGCTGGTTGCTTAAAAATGAATTAAGATAGCCATCAATATTGGTGTTGTAATTTTACAGTTTTATAGTACTGTAGAAATTATTATCATTATTATTTTTATTATTATTATTATCATCATATTGATATGCAACCACCAAAGTTTTGGCCAAACTTTGCAGCCCTACAAACAAGCACAGCACTGAATTGTACAACAAATTGTTTCTTTTTGAAGAAGAGAGTCTATGTTACCCTGTAAAGGAGAAAATGAGTAATTAAACGAGATTGTTAGCTTGTAACGTAAGCAGACTGTATCTATTTGAAGAGGCGAGCCTGTGTTCATTTTTCAATGAGAGACTGTGTTAGCCTGTAAATGAGAAACTGCATTAGCTTGCAATAGAGACACTGTGTTAACATGTAAAGAATAGACTGTGCTGTTTGTAAAGGAGATACTGTGTATGTTTTGAGGAGGAGAAACAGTGTGTGCTTGAAAAATTGAGACTATGCCTGTATGTGGAGGTCAGCGCGCCCCACTGTAGCAGAGGGAGCGCACAGAGCATAAACACATTAACGTCACTGTGCTGCTGTACGCTCGGCTGCATTCACAGACTCTGACTCATCAGGGCTGGAATGGGAAACAGAGGACACTGGCAAGGGGGAGGCCCAGTGCAGTCACACACTAGCAACTGCCATACACTTGCAGACACATCATTCGTATTCTGGTATTTAAACAAAACTGTGTCAAAAACACATTCCCACGACTGCAATTCAGAAAATAAACGATCATCTGGAAAGCATCTGAGAAGGCTAAAACCTGAGAGTCTATGTCATGTAGTCCTGCGTGACATTAGAGGTTTACTAGCTGGTTTTACGTCCCGTTACAACCATCACACTTTACACAGTCTTTCATTAGGGGGAGCTGTAAACGTCAACAGCCATTACCTCATCTCCGAGAGCAGAGTCACATGGCCGGCATGACATCAGGCAATGCTCCATACTGAAACACACACACACACACACACACACACACACAAACTTACACTTTCGCCTGCCCATTTCTCTCTTACTATAAACAAGGTTTCTGCAGGTGCAAGCGGTCCAGTGGAAATTTCAGTCCCGGTTCGCCCATCGACAGAAACAATATTATCATACACAATAATGGGTTTTCTGTGTTCAGCAAAGCACAGATTCCATTACAGCTAAAAGCGACCAGTGATGCTGTTGAGTCATGCCCGTTAAGCACTATAAATACAGACCTGCTCTGTGCTAATGGTCTGTAGCCTTGGCACCTCCAACCGGAGGTGGCAGATGGAGTGACGGGCAGAGACCCGGGCACAGGGCAGGGCAGGTGAAGGAACGGGGCGGCCGCGTCCATACATCCGAGCTCACTTTCAGCATTGTCACTCAGCACTGGTGAAAATATGGCAGCCACACCCGAATAAAGAGATGACAGGAATGATTGTCGCATTAGTCAGGTGGCCCTGACTGTGGGTGCTTAAAATATCCCGTGCAAACTGCTAAAATAAGTGTACGATTTAATGGGCCTTGGAAAGAAGAACACGCCAGATCTCATGTCACACCCAGAGTTTAAGGACTGTTGAAAGGATGCTGTGCATGTGTGTGCACATTTACCTTAAAGAAAATAAAAACTTGCTTAAAATGTATTCACCCTCAGGCCATGCAAGATGTGGATGAGTTTGTTTCTTTATAGGAAAAGATTTGCAGAAATTTAGAATTACATGAATTGCTCAATGTATCCTTCTGCAGTGAATGGGTGCCGTCAGAATGAGATCCTAAACAGCTGATAAAAACATCACAATAATCCACAAGTAGTCCACACGACTCCAGTCCAAAAATCCAAGTCAAACCCCTCCAACATATTTGTTTAGAACTGTTTTGGATTGCTTTTGCTTGGTAGCGGTGCTTGATCTGTGCATATTTCTCTCCTGATTCAGATGAAACAGAAATATTATGGATAGAGGACTTATTTTAGCCGGAAGCAACAGTTTGAAGTTAAAAATCTTGATGATGGATTTGCTTCTTACAAATATGCAGCTTTTCATTTCACAAGATGTTAATTGATAGACTTCATTTATCAGCTGTTTAGACTCATACTGATGGCAACCATTCAATGTTCATGTGATGTCATGCTAAATTTCTCCAAGTCTGTTCTGATAAATAAACAAACTCATTTATATCTTGGATGGCACGAGTGTGAGTAAATGTTCAGCAAATTAAATTTTTTGTGTGAACTACTTCTTTAAGGACTGTTGAAACGACACTGTGCAGGTGTGTGTGTGTGTGTGTTTGTGCATGCGCATTTACTTTAAGAATCGGTAACCCAAGTCAGACAAAGACCTCTGAGGTACATTAATCAGTAAAAGTAGGTCTCTGTTAGGACATCTAACACTGGGGACCAGGTGATTGAGACTGGGGCCCTTCAGAGGACGGGCTTCCGGAGGTTACCATGAGCCGCGGTGCTGAAAAGCACAGGACAGGCAAGCCCAGTGTTGAAAAGCAGTAAGTGGAACTAGGGTTAATGGTGTCTGTGCATGTGTGCATGCCTGCCTTTGTGCTTTTACACACGAAGAGCGTCCGTACGAGTGTGTAGAGCATATACGTTTAAGTGTGCATGTTTCAGCGTGCATCCGAGTGCGTCTGACAGCACAGCCATTTGCTCGAGAATGATGGAGCACAGCCTGGAATCTGATCATGCTCCCAAGGCCGGTACACTGCCCACCCAAGGAGATGAAGATGAGTGTGTGGGTTATCGGGTGCTTGCAGACACTAAAACCCACAAACAAACACATATACACATTCACTGCCACAATAAAATGTTGTTTAGGTAGCCTAAGGTTGCGTAAAAACCCCAAACAAAGAGTATAAGTGTTCTTTTGACACTAAACAATAACGCAAGTGTATGTATTCGCTTTCGAAGAATATACGTATTCTTTTTCATTCTACAAACAATAGTAGTAGATGTTTTCTTTGTATTTAAGCACAAAGAACTTAAGCATTCACGTTATGTGAACAATATATAAAGGATCTTTCATAAACAAACACTGACTGTATTGATTTATACTCAGCTGAGAAGTAAGAATCATATGATAATTAAAAAAAAAAAAAAGGAAAATGACATGATAACTGACAATTTTAATCTAGTTTTTTTTTATCAAACATCACAAAATGACATTGTTAAAAGAAAGCGGATGGAGAAAAAGGCTTAAGGCAATGTGTGTGTCAAACTAATTTAAGATTTTTTGCATTCAGTGACTTAATTAATGTAATAAAAACAGACAGGGACATTTTTTTCCATATATTTCCAGGCTCCCATCCGAGATCTTCCTAGTTTTAGGGGCATTATGGGATTTAAAGGGATAGTTCACATAAAAATGAATCTTTTCGTTCCAAACCTTATGACTTTCACAAAAGAATAATAAATATAATGGAAGTCAGTTGGATTCAGTGCTGTTATGGATCCCAATGACACTTACATGGGCAAGAACAGATCTTCAAAATATATTTTGTGTTCTTCAGAAGAAAGACAGGTTTGAAACGACATGAGGGTGAGTGAATGATCAAAGAAGTTTTATTTTTGGGTGGACTGTCCCTTTAAGGCTTGATTTCTGACCGCAGGACTGTGAATTGCAGGATCGCTGGGGGTTGCAAAGGCTCGGCTAACGTGACCAATCTGTTGTCGGCTAGGCCGCTTCGAGAAGACAGATTACTCTTCTCCAGGCAGCTCAGGGACAGACGAACCCCCAGAACTCCAGAGGGAGGGTTCCCATTCCGGCTCCTATTCCCATTCCTTGTCCCATTCCTGTCGGCTCTAATGACCCAGTGCAATTTCTCAGCACAAAGGGATTCTAAACAAGGTGGGAAAATTATATTCAGCCCTAGTCGTGCATCTTCCTACAGACTCAGAGGCCGGGTGTCAGGTTAAGGTACTCGCAACATGCTCAATGATGCATTCTGATGGGAAAATAAATTAATTCTTATGACGTAATTTTTTTATATTTCATATCTGTAATAAAGTCACCAGGTGGGCGATGATAAATTAGGCTGCACATGAACACTAAATATTATAAAACTATGAAGGAATCAGCATTTGTTTTAAAAACTAACAATCAAGTACAACCAACAGTGATCAAAGAGAATTTAAACTGGACTCGCTTTGAAATGTGGGGCAGCGTGACTCATAAACATGGACACAGTAGTCAGAATATCCAAAGGCATAACACTCAGCAAAGTCCAGTGGTGACTAGTATCAGACAGGAAGCTCTGAGGAACAGCCAATCAAGTCAGCTGAGAGAGACAGGAAGTGGCACACAGTCAAGCCCCATCAGTTCCACTCCAGTCTCGATCCCGCTTTGGCGGAGCAGATGGATCAAATCCTACAGGCACAAATACAATGAACCAGTACATTAAACAAGTGCTCTCAACCTCAGAAAAATGAACACAAGGAGGGGGAGGGGCGAGAAATGAAATATATATTAAAAAAATCTGAGGTACTGTTTTTTTTTACTCGACTTTCCTTCAATTGACAGCTCTACTAACCTGTCAGGAGGAGATGTATAGGCACTAATGCAAAAACCCCACCATGAACCCGAAGGCTATGCAGAAAGACAGATCTCTCCCACACAAGCCTTTAGTAGGTCAGCTCCTCTTCAAGGATACCATGTAAAAGCAAATCACCTCTGACAAAACACAGAAGAACTTTGAACATTTTTTTTTTGAAAATGCAGGATGTTATCACACTCAAACATATATCAAACAAACATATTCAAAGGCTAGACATAAATGAGCCAATAAAACTGCACAAGGTCCATTATGAATGTTATGGCACTATATATACACACTATCATTCAAAAGTCTGGGGTCAGTAAGATATTTTAATGTTTTTGAAAGAAGTCTTTTATGCTAACCACAGAATTTATCTGATGAAAAATACAGTAAAAATAGTAATATTGTGAAACACTACTAGAATTTTAAAAATCTGTTTACTATATTTAAACATTTTAAAACGTAGTTTATTCTTGTGATTGCTAAGCTGAATTTTCAGCATCTCAGTCATTAGTGTCACATGATACTTCAGAAATCAAGAAACTTTTATTATTATCATTGCTGAAAACACTGTGCTGCTTACTATTTTTGTGGATACCATGTTATCTGGATTCTCTGATTAATAGAAAGTTAAAAAAACTGCATATATTTGAATTATAAATGTCTTTACTGGCACTTTTGACTAATGTAATGCATCCTTCCTGTATATAATTATTCATTTCTTTTCTTTTCTTTGTTTAATCTAAAATAACAATAAAATGCCTTTCGTACGTATTTTAATTTAATATAAATATAAAATATTTTACATAAACATCTAAAACAAAAATAAAATAAATTATCATTCTTACATTGCTGTTTCAGCCATGTTGCAATTCCAGTTTCTGAAAATAGCAACCAAGTTTCAAATTAGAGCTGAACGATTAATTGCATTTGCGATAATATCGCGATATGAAAAATGTAGATTTTTCAATCACAGAGGCTGCGATTACACGGTCACGTGACGAGAGTCAAGAGGTGTGTTCGACTTGAAGATCAGATCGGTGTATGGCATCAAAGTACGGCGAGAGAAAGCATAAGGAGACGTCCACGCTCTCTTATAGCTCTCACAGTACTTTGATGACACACACCCATCGGTCTAAGCAGCGCTGCTTCAAGTCGAGCGCGGGCCATCAGCAGAAAAAGAAAATAAATAAGTAAACAGCCAAAGGACGTAACTTAGAATGGGAGATGGATCGATTTGTGAAAGCGAAGAGAAAGGCAGGTGCACAGACGAGGCATATCTTGCTCTCGGCTTCACTCACCGTGTCTATACCAGACGCTACAGTTGTGCGTCCTGCCGCAACAGCTCTACACTGGATGCGATAAAGAGACCGTTGCAAATCATTTTAACGTTGTGTCAGTACGTCATAAATAGAACAAGGCATCAGTTTAATGTTGGGTTTTATCGCGCCCCGCTGCATCCAGTGTCCACAGCGTCACTGATTATAATGGGTTCTACTGTATTTTGCCGCTCGCGTCCGGTGTAGACACAGTGTTTAATGTCGTTGGTGAGGAGGAAAGCCTGTGTGTCCTATGCCTTAGCGGACAGCAAGAAACCCACAAAAAATAACTAAATAACAGAGAGAGAATAATAATAAGTTATTCTCTCTATGCTATTTTTCAATGTTTCAAGTGATGCAGGTGTTTTTTTCCCTGTAGGTTTTTTAAATAAAAAAAATATTAATTTTTCATAATGTTTAGTGAAATTATTTGGTAGTCTGAGGGGGGCGCAACCAAAAAAGTTTGAGTACCACTGGTCTAAAGTTAACAGACAGTGTTTAAAAAGTGCAGTGCATATGTTTATTACAGTGACTGTGAATTACCTAAAGTAGTGTGGTAAAGCAACAGATTTGTTTTTATATTTCTGCAATCTACTTTAGTTTGTGTGATTTGTTACTGACTTTCATATTAATGTTTACACCAGGCTTATTTGTCAGTGCTTTATGTTGTCATAATTATTACATGCTTACAAGGTTGGAAGTTCAACAAATCAGTCAATATACTGTGATTGTAGTTGTTAAATAAAAATGTCATTCATATCAATTCATGCATCACCTAATTTCATCGTAACATATAGGCCTGGCTTACAGAAAAGAACATTTATGTTTAATCTATCTATTAGTGTGTTGGTCATACTATACATTGATTTATAGCTTGTCTTTGTTGAATAATACAGAACATAAAGAGCTTTAAAAAAATAATTGCATATTAAATCGCAATATTGGTAAAAAAATCGCAATTATATTATTTTCCAAAATCGTTCAGCCCTATTTCAAATATACACAAAATATTGAGAGAGCATGATTAAACATGACTGAAACCCTGAATAAGATCTGTTGATCTAAGTAGACTAAACATGTGCAAACCTCCCACAGGAAAATTCTCAGCGGTTGCTCTTTCATAGCTCAAGAGACAATGAAAATCTCAGTTTTGTATATGTCATAACTATCAAGTATTGTTATTTAAGTATCCACTGTGAATATTTCTATGAGACATAAAAAACAAATGAGGAAACAGTGATGAGAATCGTTTGAGCTCATATTGAAATCTTGCCCATCCCAGAGTTGATATTGTTAAGATATTCTGAAAGTATAGTAGAGACACATGCTAGATTACTGGGGTCTTTTTCTCAAGAAAAAAAAAATCAGGCAAAAAGTGTCCTCATTTAATCTCACTGCAGCCTAGAAAAAAACAATTGACATATATAAAGAAACATGATTTGTGATTTTTCTTTCCTACAGGCTGTGATATCATTTCATTGGTCACGTATGAATATAGTGAACGGCTCGGGTCTACAAACCGGATATGTCGACCCCAGACCTCAATGGATTGTGCCTCCACAGCCCCATGTGCCTCCATTACAGTGTCAACATCAAAGGCATTTTTCAGTGTGCTAGTCACACAATGCTCTCTCGCTCTCTCTCACTACCACTACACACAGAAATACACTGTAACAAATTCAGTCCTTGGTAAATACCCTAACGTCGTGTTACCAATGGGACGGCTATAATTAACAGTGTAAGACGCCAGTCTGCCAGCGTGGGCGGCGTGCCAGTGGATCAGCCCTAATTACTGTATTCATTTTGTCAGGACCATTCAGTTCACAGCTCTCTCTGACCAGCCCTGGCAGCCAATGAAATCTCTGGACACTAACATCACAACGTCCAGAGGCCAACCAGCCGTCCCCTTTAAGGCAACATCAAAGCCAGTGAAGGAGCAAAAATCAAAATGGCTGACACACACACACACACACACAACAATCATAACTGCAAAAAAAGAAAAAAAGAAAGGACTCTTTTCTTCGACTGACTTAATGTTCTTTGTAGTGCGCTTTGATGCTGAGAATCAGCAAAAGAAACATCAGTAAACATGTAGGCAATTATGATCAAAATATAGTACAAAAACAGGACAAAAAACCTTTTTACTAGATCATCACAAGAATGTAAAAATGAGCTCTTTCAATTCATGAGTTGAACTGAATTGGCCACAACACAGGAAGCTAAACTGGAAAGGTAGGACATTTATTTTAGACATTTTACAAAAACTTTTTTGCATGAATTTCAATATATATTTATTATTATTAAATAAATAAATAAAAATTTAACAATTAAAAGTAGGCTACATATTTAAAAAATCCATGGGTGTTCTTTTAAACTGATTATTAATACAATTTAATGTTTAACATCTTAGGTGTTTTGTCTCATTTCATTCAAAACCAAATTATTCAAAAGTTACAGCAGTCATATGAATTTCTTTGAATTTTATTTCATTTCGATTCAAATTTCTTAAATTCAAATTACAATTCAGCATCCTGCATCAACTCCGATTCAAACTGGAATTAAAAAATCTCAATTTAGTTCTAAATGGCACACAAGGCTGTTTGTGATTTAAACATCAAACAAAGTCAGTCTATGCAATCAAAATTTACCATATTTTATTAATAAACATTTCTGATCTTAGGAACTTTTCATCGCTGAACAAAGTAAAAAAAGTTTTCGTCTTTTAGTGCGACTTTCCTTCTCATCTGAAGTTGCCAAACTTTTTACATTTTCAACCCCTATCCTCCAATCACCTGCCATATAAAGACCTAATCAATCTAATCAAATTATTATATAGAAAATAAAATCCCAATATACATACGAATATTGTTTAACTTAAAAAAAGCCACATTACGGATATAAAATGGGTTGCGAGCCCCCTTCCTGTTCACTTTAAAGAGTGTACATAAAGAGCAGGTATATTAGCACTGTGTGGTTTATTCACCATCAAACGCTCAGCGTAAACTTTAAATGCACTTATGGTGTTTGCATGTGGTGCAACACTAAGCGAAAATGCAAAAAAATTAGATTTTTATCAATGGTGTCTAATGGATAAACTCAAAATATCTGAGCTAGAGGGGAGGGAATGCACATGACCTTATGAAAATATTTCCATCACGCAGGCAGCTCTGAATATAATTTCAGCACAGACACACAGGTCTCTTTCAGTCTCCATCACATCCTATTTAAAACTCCATCTAAATAATGAGCATGCAAAAGCTAAACGAAAATAGGGCCAAATGTGGTGGTTGTTTGGGTTAAATATTTATGCGTTCGAAAAAAAGACAAAATGAAGTGATCTGTGGCAAATTTAACGGCTGCTTAGGATTATTTATTTCACAGGTGCATGGCGAAGAAAACACAGACGTTACGTAATCGGTTGGAAAATAACGGGTCATCCTAACAAATCCCTATCTGTCACATTGACATCACATAGCGGACAATAAACTTTTCAACCTGCATCCTGAGGCGAAGCAGAACCATGAAGGAGCTACATAAATAACTAGTCAATAACAATTAAACAACAACAGCGCCACGTTAGTGGACTGAAAATGGAAACGGATATGAGACAGAGACAGAGAAACAAAAATGGCAATTCATCTGTCCAAATATATTATACAGACAAGGTCTGAAAACTTTAAAGGGACAATTCATCCAAACATGAAAATTATGTCATTATTTCCTCATGTCTTTCCAAACTTGTGTGATTTCCTTTTTTCAGTTGAGCACAAAAGAAGAAATTTTAAATAACATACTGGTCACTCTTTTCTGTGCATTTACAATGAATAGAGACTAGAGCTTTTAAACTCACAAAAAAAGCACATAAAAGCACCATAAAGTATCAAAAAAGGAAAAAAGAACAAAAAATCCAATTCATTTCAGCCTGTTTCTCACATTAAGGAGTCATGTGGCCTCAAAAGAGTTTGCACACAAGTAGTTTTGGACTACATTTATTTTGCTTTAATGGTCCTTTTTGTCATTCTGTAGCTTTAAAACCCCAGTCTTCATTTACTTATTTATATTAAAAATATGGATTTTATGATATTCAGCAAGAATATCCTCATTTTCTGAAACATTAAATTCCTTAAGGAACAAAAACAAAATTATATTAAAATGATGCACAATTCATTTTTAATGACACACTCAGTGTATATATATACTTGGCAAAATACAAAATATTGTATTATTGATATGATCAAATCAATTTATTAAACAAATAAAATGTCAAAAAATGTCACACATCAATAAATTAAATATAATAAAGTAATTTTGGACTGTTTTTAAGAAATTTTTAATGGTGCTTTTTTGTCATTTTGAAGCTTAATTATACTTAAAAACTGGAAAGAATATTCAAATTCACCTTTTTCTGAAAGTATCGTTTTAGAAGAAATTTAGTTGCAACAATCAAATGACAGAATTTTTCTCTTTTTTTTGGTCCTTTAGCTAGTGGAACTTGATGCAAATGTATAAGTAAATTAAGCACAAACACCCCAAATTAGCATAAAAACTGCTGATACCACAAAATCCATTGGGGTTAGATTACGGCTTGCCCTGTGTCTGAAGGAATGGTACAGTAAGGTAGCCATGGCACATTAATTCCACATCCAGCAGCCCAGCCATTAAGGTAAATTTCCAGCTTCCCTCATATAATTTCCACCTCTCTGACTGAGGCCCTTGATGTCTTGCACCTTGAGTACCGGGCAGAAAAGCACTCGGATGGACTTTTTCTTTTTCTTTAACAGGGTTCACAGAATCTCCGAAAGCGTGGCCTCCCAGCCAAAACCCCCAGCACGATTAATTTAGTAACGGGTTATTAAGCTCAGACATAAATTGCAGCCCTGGACATTTTAAATGGAAAAGGGGGACTGATTTATTGAGGCTCCGGAGACAAAACAGGTTTTTTATTTTCCATTTATTCATCTGCACTCTCTGGGAGTGGTAACTCGCGAGGAATTCACGAAACGAGAGGCAGGAAAGAGGGAGCAAGAGGGAAGAGGGCAGAAGGCGACGGCAACCGTGATCAAAGATATCGCTGGCCGGAGCACCGCGGTGCCCTTGAGTTCTCCACACTTCAGATGGGTTGGCAGAGACTTCTCAAAACCAAACACAGCGAGGAATTATACGGATTTGCCGTTTGGAGGATTGCAGGCACCTGTCTGAAATCTTCACAAAAACACTCTTATGCTGATAAGGATATTATTAATCAAAGACTAAAAGAAAAGCCCAAGGTTATTTTGAACTGTAGATGTCTTCTGACAGCTGTCTGATGTCTCTTTCTCTTACTTCTTTGCCTTGATTCCTAAATCCTGCACTGTTCTTACCCATTATCCAGACTAACATTAACTTCAGCACGATACTAAATTAACAGCCTCAGGAAACTGAACAAATAGACAATTCAGTAATTCAAAATTAATTTCCATTTCTTTAACATGTTAACACATTATTTAAAAAAAAATAATAATAATATTAAAGTGTTGGATGACACATGTAGCATATAGAATCTAGTATGAGATTTGTATAAAATACTGTATGTTTATATTATAAAACTACATTATATATTGTATTATTACTATTGGTATTAATTATTATTATTTTATTAAATCGGTTGAAATTTCTAAAATAAAATTAATAAATAATAATATTAAAAAATATATTAATAAAATGTAAATATATATAAATATAAATAATATAAAAATATTTCCATATTTTATACTAAATTCGGCTATATAAAAACACAGATTACTATGCTTTTGTTAAACATTTTACCTGGATTTGATTTACAAATAAATTTCAGAATGAAAGAGTCAAATCAATAAATGTGTTAAACATGTCATGCATCAATATGCGAGCGAAAACTACCACTCCATGTGATTTAAGATTTAGAGTCTGTAAATACTATAGGACAAAAACAGAGACTATAAACATTATCATATCCACATTAAAAGTAATCTGTTTCTAAACAGAACAAACATCAGATAACCATCCTGATCCAATGGTCGCAATGTTCTCCTACTGTCAAGACGAGTTTGTTTCAGAACTCTATCAGATCAGAGACGGTTTTCAGTAAATAAAGAATCACTGATCCTTACGGTCTTGCTAACATGCAGCTTCAGTTTTTCCCCTGGAACATGACCTCACAGACAACCCTATGGTCTGGACACGACCGTCCGCTGCTATTCATGCAGACCAAGTATTCCCTAAATGGATAAACGATAATATCCTCTGGTTTCTCTGCTACTGACCTCTCTTACAAGGCCATGCCGAGCTTCAGACAAGTGCAGAATCCGAAAAATAATCTAACGGCGCGGCCATGCTCTAGAACTCAAGTGGAACAATAGTAATAACAAGAACACAACTCTACAGGGTACACATTTAAAGTCCTGTAAGCAGTCAAAATGGAGGCAGAATGCATGCAGAAGAATATCAACTGATATGAAATGCTAAAACATGGTGCTTCACAGGTACCTGGGAGACCAGGATGTGCCGGTCCAGACATATGACAATTAGGTGCTCAAATTCCCCTTCGCTCCACAACCTTTGAGCTTCCTATCATTCGGAAAATAATTTCTCGCTTTTGCTCACCTCTGGAGTATTCTTCTTGAACTCGCGGCTTTGGTCGATGAGTTTTTTCCTGGACTGCTCACTTTCATCCTGTCTGTTGGCCAGGGCTGCGGCGGTGGCATCCAGTTCTTTCTGTGGACAGATAAGGGAAACGATTCACATGAGGTTCCAGAGTAACTGTTTTGGTAAATAAATTACATGACATCAGTAAGTCATTAAAAATGTGCCCAAATATAAACCTTGGCTTTACAGAACTGGCAATAATTTCAGTTTTCGGATTATCAGAACAGAACTCTTCCATGTGACAATCAGATTTTAAAGATAAAAAATTATTTTCCTATAATTTAATCATGCCAACTTTGTTCCAAACAACCACTGAAAAGCACTGAAAGATCACTGAAAAGAACCAGTTGATCCAATTCACAATACAGACTGAATCATTTTGCAAGTTGGATTCAAAATGTCAACTTTAGAACCTATTCATGAATGATTTGAGTTTGAATTGTGAATCAGAAACAAACCATTTCTTTCAATTATGAAGTTCTGAAAAGAAGTTGATTTGATTCAGTGAGTTGGATTCAAAATGTCAGCTTAAAAACAGGTAAGTTTAAGCAATGAATTGTGAATCAAATCAACTGATTCACTGATAAGAAGCAGTTGATTCAATTTACAATTTGAGCTTAAAGTGTCAGTGAGTTAGATTCAAAAGGTCACTTTAATAATCGATTCGTGAATGAATAGCTCAGTTTAAATTGAGAAACAAAACAAGTGACGATTCACAATTTGAACCAAATGTGTCAGTAAATTGGTTTCAAAAATCAACATAGGAACCAATTTGTGAATGAACTGCTCAGTCTTAATTGTGGAACAAATCAACTAATTCATGGTAAAGAACCAATTGATTCAATTCACAATTTGGACTAAACTATTCATTGCGTCAAATGTCAACTTAAGAACTGATTCATAAATTAATCATTCTGTCTGAATTATGAACTAGATAAACTGATTCACAATTACTAATTGGCACCGCTCTATGAAGAGGTTCGGCAACAACTTTCTGTTGTACACAGTCATCGCCCTCAGACCGGTCACATTCGCCAAATTCGAAAGCTGTAAAAACAATACGACAGAACCTTCTCGCCAAACATCACGTCTATTTCGCATGAAACACGTGTTTTACAAGGTGTGAGAATACTGCTCGGTATGCACCTGCAGGCATACTGTGGCTATAAACCTCCTGCTCCAACTAACCAATCAGATTCCCTGGAAAGTTGCGACAGGCACACCGCGATTGGCCGCCTCATCCATCAGTCACCTACAGCGCGCTGCTGTCCCACCCCTGATGGGCCTCATGAAAAGTCAGCAGTCTGCGGTCCCTGCCGTCCCACTCCTCTCCTCTCAACAGCAGGGAGCTGAGCTAAAGAATATCGTCTGACATCTGGAAGCCAGATGCTAGGAACAAATCAACTTAATTAGGCTGGAACTCTGTGCGCCAGACTCCCCAAACCTCCAACACAACAACTGGGGGGCTGAGTCACCACAGTCTCGCCCCAGTTTTACTCTCCTCTGTTATTATCACCTCCTCCTTCCACATAGGAAGACACATGGCTCCGCAAAGCACTCCGACGGAACGTCGTTCGGCTAGTCTGGCAAGGTAAAAGCATGAGGGCTGATCTCCAGGGACAAATCTGGTTTTAAAATACCATCCCTAGAGACGGGAGTGGATCATTGGTTTCTGGGTGAATGGGACAAGTTTTAGATAAAAACGTCATGCTATGTAAGTGGGCTATGGTTCTGGTCTTCCTAAACGGCTTGTTATTAATATAAGTGGTGAGACCGTGACAGAAATAAACTGTGACATAATGCATTTACTCTAACAATGCACTGACATGACATGTACGTAATGTACGTGAGCACTATTAAAGGTAGCCTATATACATTACCTTTACATAATCATGATATATATATATATATATACATACTTGTCTTACACCATAATGTGATTTTTAAGGTCATGCAGCCAAAATTACAGGAAATATGAATCATAATACAGGAAAGGTTGCACTTTTAACTTAGGAAACCATATGTGAATGAATCATTTTAAACTGTGAACCAGATCAAGGTGTTCAATGAAAAGAATCTGTTCATTCGATTCACAATTTCAACTAAACGACTGACTTGGATTCAAAATGTTAACTTCTGAAATGATTGTTAATGCCATTTTTAAGGTCATGGGAGTTAAAATAACAGGAAATATGAATCATAATACACCAAAAATTGCACTTTCAATTTAGGAATGCATCTGTGAATAAATCATTCTGAAATGTGAACCAGATTAAGGGCTCATTGAAAAGAATCTGTTCATTCGATTCACAATTTAAACTAAACGAAAATGTCAACTTCTGAAATGATTTTTGAATGTAATCATGATATATATTCTTGTCTTACACTATTATGTGATTTTTTTTAGGTTGTGCAGCCAGGATTTTAGCAAGTATTAATCATAATACAGCAAAGGCTGTGCTTTCATAGCTTAAGAAGGTACTTCAATGAAGTATCAACTTCATCTCAGATGTTTTTCCTAAAGGTCCATTGAAAAAAAATGTTTTAAGGTTGAGCAACCAAAATAAATTAGCAAATATAAATCATAATATATAATAAAGGTTGTACATTCAAAGCTCAGGAAGAACTTCAATGAAGTACCAAGTCTCAGATGCTTGTTTCTCCTCAAATTCTTTTGTGCAAATCTAAAATTAATGTGCAAATAATAGAGCAGTTTATTTGGTTTTGGAAGAATCATACAAATATTTAAATTTATACTGAGATCTTTGTTACTGGGCACAGTTTGAGACGGTCTCACTTGAAACTCAAAAGGAGACACAACTGAGTTCACTAGGGTCTTTTCTTCTCAGAGACTTAATAAAAACTCTCCATTTAATCTTGCTGCCGTCAAAGAGAAAGGTTTGAGATAATAAAGAGCATGATTTTTCTTTCTATTGGTATCAATAGTGCTAATGCCCCCTGGGGTATTCCATCCAGCCCCCCTGGTGTAGTTCAAGGAAGCCCTGTAGCCCTCCAATGAGAGTAAAGGACCAAATTGTTCCCCATAATAGCTTTATAATTTTCCTAATGGAAGAATTCTGCTGGCTCAGGCGGCGGTGCTTGTCTTAGTTAATTTGTTCGGTAGTAAACGCTGATGGAACAGATTACAGGGCTCCCCAGAGAGCCAGGCCCTGCCAGATACTATCAGCTGCATATGCAGTAGGGAAACGTCAGCGAGGCCTCTCTCTCTCTCTCTCTCTCTCTCTCCCTCTCCCCGTATAGCTGCTGTTTTTTCTTCCCTCATTCTCTCATAATCTTTCTCACAGGCCATTACATTTCCTCCCCTCTCTCTCTCTGTATAACTGCCAGTGTCGCTGTGCCACAGAGCACCTGAGCACTCAAGAAGGTCAACAGCTCAGAAGTATTCAGGAACAGATAAAAACAAAGCAAGACTCTAACACAGGTGAGAGGGGACGACACACACTTCTGCCGTGGGAGCTGTACTGTAACTAAAAATGGTGGATATAATTCTGAACAAATGGGTTTATAATTCTTCTGTTAGCAGGAAAAGCTGGTTAAGTGAACAAAAATTAAAACAATAATAATTATAATAATTTTAGATCACATTCCTGGTCATATTGGCCGTGATTTGTCAGTGCACATTATTCCATATTTAATAACCATCAAACTATAATAACTTGCTCTGTCTCTAAAATAATGTTTCAGTTTGGATGACATCACCAAGACCTCTTATTTTTTTTAACCCTATTCTTCCAACCTGGTTCCATTCTGGTACGTAACAGCCCCTTTTCACGATTAAGTGCATTCGCAATTGAAATTAAGTCTGGTCCGATTTTTTTCTTCTGTTTCTTAGTGTTGCAGGATATATGAAAATAAAATCAACATCACAATATTCTCAAATCGTGCATGCTGTGATTTAATTAAATAATTATAATCACTGCAGGTTTCAGAGTGAAGCGCTTCACTGTTTATTTACTTTTAACCGTGCTAAGACTCTAAAACACTTTATCATGAGCTGCTTGAGTGTAAATGAACACAGTGCTGCTCTTCACTCTAAAACCCCGCAGTGCATATATTTGAAGAGTTTGGTTCCAAACGCTATAAATCTATTTTGATTAATTTGAAGAAAGTGGCAAGATGAAAAACTCAAATCCAGATTTTGATTTTCAAAGATTTATTATAAAATTATATAATTTTTTTCCCAAAATGCAATAAATCCATGACACGTTTTTGTTTTTTTTCCAAAATGCAATAAATCCATTGAATCAATATTAAAGTTATTTTTCATATTGAACCTGTTGAAAATACACAACATAGTAAGTTGATCCACATATGACAGCCTCTGAACTTGGTCAATACTAAAAATACATTCAATCAGTCATCACTCCCAAAATGAATTCAACGGGTCATCTTGTTAATGCTATAAATGAATTACAACAATAAAAGAAAATGTCATCATGAACATACATGAACAACAATATCACATTAAACCACAGAAATTCCAAAATGACATTTCCTTTACATTCAACTTCCAAAAGTGCATTCATCTTTGCCATGTTACATTCATTTAGTTGACTAGTGCTATAGCCTACGCTGTATTAACAAAAACATTAATGGCATAAATAAAAACACTTACACTGACAAGCTACGCAATATCGCGTTCATAATCGAATACGACTCATCTGCGATTATGAACGCGATATTGCAGTGATCTACGGCTCTGTGTATTAAATGTCGCTGATGGAGATTTACTATTCACAGAACTGGCTTTACTGACGAGATGCGCATGACAATCACATGCGATTTATCGTGCAGCCCTAAGTTTGTTTGTTGATCACAAAGTACAAAGTAGATGAGGAAAACTAGGATGCCGGGTGTATTCAAAGCGCCGCCATTACTGTCTAGAGTGCGTGTAATGGTGCGCTGTGATTGGCCAGACACAATACTGACCAGTACTGACCATTGACCAGATACAATACTGATTTTGGCGGAAACTAAATTTTTTTTAAAATGCCGTTTATCACGTTTTGGAACCAAAATCTGCATTTATTTGCCAGTAAACTCCCAAAATAAAATTTTGATGGTTTAGCATTTGAAAATGAAGCACTTAGGATGGAATTATTAACAGTGTAATTTTACAGTTGCTCTATACATTTTTAAATTAAATATTAATTTTTTATTTTACATTATAATAGTACTACTACAATATAGTACTTATTTAAATGTTTGTATTTAATAATGACAATAAATTCGATTTTATTACAAATAAATATATTAAATGGGTCAAAAACAAGTTGGTTCTTGTAAAGAGTAAAACCAAGTGTGAACACCAAAGAGTCTTCAGAGTGAAAAGTGATTTTTCAACTTTTTTTTCACTATTATACTGTACAATATACAATGTAAACAGTGTTAGTTTTTCCCAATATCATGCCCAATATCATCACACTACAGAAGTACATTGCAAATACGCGTCAGAACATGCACACTAACAAACAGATGACGTCAACAGTTTTAAACTCTTTAAAGTCAAAACAAAAGAGACGACCTCTTCACTGTCATTAAAAAAATAAAAAAATAAAACACAAACAAAAAAAGTTTGTCCAGTGTACTTGAGTAACCTGAACAGATTTTACAGTTTGAGTTTTTTATAGCTTGTCCTTTAATTATTTGGTCTAAAAAAAGGTGACCTGATTTCTGAAGGGTATGACTTTATACTTAAGTGAAAAAAACAATAAAGGCAAGTGCGTGTATGTGTGCGTTTTGAAAGGCACCAACGCCTGCCATTAGCACAGATAGAGCTAATCTATTTTTATGCCGGCACAGCCGTTAAGCCCTTTATCAAAGTCTTTGCTATTGCTGCTACCATTTATAACAAACCTGCTTTGTGTGAGCAACTAATCTCAACGCTGACCTGCGGCTTTGAGCTCTGACTGTGTACGCTGTAATTGGGTCTGTTAAACACCTATGCCAAAGATTTGGCAGCAGAAGTGTGAACTTAACCTTGTCACGTCCCGAAAAGAGATCCCTCAACATTGTGTTCAAGTTTGCGACCTCTAAAGCCTGAATAATGCATTTGACCCCTTAACTGATGCTCTGGAGTAAAAGGCCAGAGTAAAAGGAAGGGCGAAGTGCCATGGATATGTGACTTTACCCACAAAGTGAAGAAGCATATCAACATTGTTTTCACATAAATGCGTTAATGTGCCCTCACACCTGAAGTGCCCGTCCAGTGAGCGACGAATTAATTGCTCCTCAGGGAGAACGAAAGAACAGCATCAGAGGGAAACTCGACCCTATGAAATCAACTTAAAGTTTTGTTAATAAAACTAACATTTACCAGATAATATCTATTTTAAATATACATATACATTTTATAGACTGACTAGCTGAGTAGCAAAATATGGCTCATAGCTGCAATGTATCTGAATCGACTGGATATTTAAAACAAAATATGATACATCCCACACAAACTTCCTGTTTTAATTGGAAATACATTAGTACAAGAAAGAAACCTGTGCTTATGTACTTTCACTACACAAGAGTTTGGTGTTAGTAGAGCTAAGCTAACTAAAAGTGGCAACACTACTAACTTTAAAGTCTTAGAAGTGCGAAAGCTTATTTCGCACATTTGCCATAATTCACTGATCAAATAAACTATTCAAATAATCAAAATAATGATTCAGTGATTCATATTAAAGGGGTCAAATCATTACCCTGACACAGAAATAAAACTTTTTTTCATTAAATGATTCATGATAACTTAAGTTTTTATTCCAAAAGCTCCACAAAGAAAATGATCCACGTGGTTTAAATGTTAAACAAATTTTGTTAAACGAAATGAAATCTGAAGCCAAATATTATCCAAACAGCATAAATAAAGAAGGTTAAATATTTCTTAGGCTCATTTTTTAAGCAATTTTTGAACAGACAGGATGTACGATGGCACCAACGGTGATGGCTGCCTCCGTGGCATGCTCCGCAGATGTTTTTATGTTTTTGTTAGTTTGTCCTGTCTTTAGTTATATCCCTGCAATCAGTTTCACCAGAGACAAATTGCTGGACATTCGGAAGTACACACCACCCGATATTTCACCGGTTTTCGACTATTCGGATGTTTTGCTGGACATTGTTGTCGGGGGAATAGCTGCGCTGATCAATCGCTTCAGGACGCGCAGACGGGGGAAGCGAGGCGGCGCGCTCGTGAAGCTCAGACAGCGCGGATTCAGAACGCCGTTGCCTAGCATCCATCTGTGGAACCTCCGCCCTCTACCCAACAAAACGGACGAACTTTTTCTGCTCTCCCGGACAAATAAGGATTTTTCAAACTCTGCTGCTCTGTGTTTCATGGAAACCTGGCTGAAAGACGCCATTCCGGACAGCGCGTTGAGTCTGCCGGGCTTTCAGCTGTTCAGAGCAGATTGCGACGCAGAATCAACGGGGAAATCGCGCGGGGGCGGGACATGCTTTTATATCAATGAGAGGTGGTGTACAGATGTAACTGTGTTAAAGAAGATGTGCTGTTCAGATCTAGAAGTGATCTTCATTAACTGCAAGCCGTTCTATTCGCCACGGGAGTTTTGCTCGTTCATTCTCGTGAGTGTCTACATTCCTCCGCAAGCACACGTGAGCTCGGCATTACAACAACTCGCTGATCTGATCACAGACACAAAACAACAACACCCGCACTCTGTTTTAATCATTCTCGGGGACTTTAATAAAGCAAATCTCTCCCGTGAACTGCCAAAATACAGACAGCACATCACATGTCCCACCAGAGACAGTAATATATTGGATCACTGTTACACCACAATAAAGACTGCATATCACTCTGTCCCACGAGCAGCTTTGGGACTCTCTGATCACTGTTTGGTTTATCTTATACCGACCTACAGGCAGAAACTGAAATCAGCTAAACCTGTATTAAGGACTGTAAAAAGATGGACTAATGAAGCAGAGCAGGATTTACAAGCTTGTTTTGACCTCACTGATTGGAGCGTCTTTGAAGCTGCTGCCACCAATCTGGACGAGCTCACAGAGACTGTAACATCTTATATCAGTTTCTGTGAAGACATGTGCATTCCTACCAGGGCTCATTTAACTTACAACAATGACAAACCATGGTTCACTGCAAAACTCAGACAGCTCCGTCAGGCCAAAGAAGATGCTTACAGGAAGGGGGATAATGTCTTGTATAAACAGGCTAAATACACACTGGAAAAGGAGATCAGAGTGGCAAAGAGGAATTATTCTGAAAAAATAAGGACTCAGTTCACTTCCAGCGACTCGGCATCAGTGTGGAAAAGTCTAAAAGAAATCACCAATTACAAGACACCATCCCCCAGCACTGCAGAGAATCAACACCTGGCAGACGATCTGAAAAGACACCCCACACCCGCCCTGAACACCTCTCCACACAACCATTCACACCTCCAGCAACCCCCCTCTCCCCCACACCTGCAATTCAGATCAGCGAAGAAGAGGTGCGCCAGGTCTTCCGGAAGCAGAAAAGGAAGAAAGCACCAGGCCCAGACTGTGTTACACCAGTCTGTCTGAAATCCTGTGCTGACCAGCTGGCCCCCATCTTCACACAGATCTTCAACAGATCACTGGAGCTGTGCGAAGTCCCTTCATGCTTCAAACGCTCCACCATCATCCCCGTCCCAAAGAAACCCAAAATTACTGGACTTAATGACTACAGACCTGTGGCTCTAACGTCTGTGGTCATGAAGTCTTTTGAAAGACTGGTGCTGGCCCACCTGAAGGACATCACTGGACCCTTGCTGGATCCTCTTCAGTTTGCCTACAGAGCAAACAGGTCTGTGGACGATGCAGTAAACATGGGACTGCATTATGTTCTGCAACATCTAGACAGACCAGGGACTTATGTGCACATACAATTGTTGATTTATATATTTTTATTCCTTATTTTTTTTTATATATTTTTTTTTATATATTTTTTTTTCTGTGTTTTTTGTTCTGTCACTGTCATTCTGTTACACTGTGGAAGCTTCTGTCATGAAAACAAATTCCTCGTATGTGTAAACATACCTGGCAATAAAGCTCATAAAGCTCATTCTGACAGAATTATAAAACAACTATAATTGCCTCTGCATTTACCTTTATAATGAATAATTGCCTTAACAGGTTATGTAATAAGAAAAAAAAATAAAATAAAGTTGATTTAACTGTTCTGACACAATTCGCACCCTGGATAAACAAACATTTACCAAAACACAAGCATTACGACATAGTCAGATCTGTTCAGTTCCTTCCTTGTTCTGCGTCTTGAATTACACACACTGTCTGAAAAAGTTCAACAATGACCTAATCGCACTGCAGGAACAATGCATTTGTGTCAGTAGTCTATGATACACTAAATCTTCCTGTCTCCGTTAGCTTAGATGGCTTAATTGCAAATCAAGGATTTGGCATGCCGTCAAGAACCACTATCAAACAGCAACAATCAGACAAAGACGTGCGAGTAATATCGTTGCGGGAGGTTGCGATAGTGCAGAAACTTCACACTGTGTCATGCGGTACCCAATCAAGACCACCGCGTTCACAGAGCTTTATAATGTGAGAGCCCACCCCTGGGAACACGCGCAAGCGCACGCACGATGCACTCGCATATGCACAATCTGTGAATAACAAGGGACCGTGGGGTTGCGTCTCATTAGATATGGACAAACTACAGACCAGACTTCATTTCCATCCAATTAAGAGATACTCAAAGCATTATGGGGGCTTGCTGATTATGATGCAGTACATTTGGGTCGTCTCAGTGCAACAATGTCCCAGTTGTTGACAGAAGAACACTCCCTTTCATACCAGCAGGGGAGGGCAGGAGTTTTTTGAGGCAGTTTAACAGACTGTACACGCATTACTAATTCCAACTTGTTTTGTAGGCTGGACATCAGGAGCAAGCGACTGCTTAAAAATGCTTCCTAGACAGCCTGACTCTCACTGACTATATCTGTCAGGACTGATTCGTCTCAACATTCGAGTGATCGTGCACTTGTTAACATGGGAACGTCTCTACATGTTTAAACTGAAATTGTTTGAAGGCTTCTCAGAGTCACACAATTGGGATTATGACTGACACACTATATATTCTCATTAGGATAGTATCTTTTTAAGAAACTCCGTTCTCACAGATCAGCATTATCTCGCGTCAGAGCGGACCAGTCGGTCCACAGGGCTCACGATATCAGCCGCTCCTACGGCTGTAATGTATCCAGGACCGGTTCACCATCTCACACGCCATGTTTGCTATAAACAGAGCTCTCAAGGGCTTACAGCGCAAGTTCATTAAAGCTGAGGAACAAGAACAAGCCCAGAGCTTATTCTTGCTTTCTTTCCCCTCTCATTTCTTTCATTCGTTCTTTCTATTAACCACCATCGTTCCGCCTTTGATTTATTATGCAACAAGATCAGCAATTTACTTCAGAGGCTTTCAGTCAGCACTGAAAGAATCGCGATCTGAGGGGGTCTGAGAGCACAAGTTGGTCCTGCTTGTCACAGTCGCACAGTACGCACTTTTAAAAAGAAAATCATCGATTTGTTATTGAGATAAGCGCAGCATGCCTTTACCTCAGAAACTTTTAGGTTTCCCCAAGCAAATACATGTCTGCCTCCTCCACTACTGATAACAGCATTCCTCAAATGCTGTATGGGTTTTAGAGAAAGTAATTAAAGCAATTATATCTCTGGTTGGGAGTGGAGGCAACGTCTGGGGAGTGGATCTCTGGTTGGGAGGGACGTGAACTGTTTCTCAAACAGTTAGACCGGCCCGAGAATGGATGACAAAGGACACACAGAGATCATCTTGTGTTTCTGGATAGCAGCCGAGTCAATATTTTCTGCCTTGAGTAAAGAAAAAACAATTACAAGCTCCACAAAAGTACACATCAGACTCAGTACTGCATGAAATGTCTATGAAACTTAATGAACAAGTTCATCTAGATTTTTCCTTTTGCTTATTTAAAATTATACACACACAACACACAACACACATACCAATTATCAAGAATGACAGACAGAAAAAGCTTAAAGAATTTTACATTGGTACATTTATTAGCATGCTGTGCTGCAGCAAAAAGTTGCTGTGTCAAAATGTTGTATGTTTAACAAGAGCTAACTGCCAATGGCTTATTTGCAGTGTGTGACAGTGAAAGGTCTCTGGGAAAAGTTTCAGCTTGAAAAAAATTCCATAGAATATGAAATGATGCACAGCGAGCAAAGCACCATGGGAAACATATCTGCCATTGTAGAACTTGTTATTGATTAGAATATAACTGAATTGAGTGTAACCTTTCAGAATAGTACCAAAGAAATTCTACTATATATCTGGCTCAGTGGAGAAGCCTAAGAGAAACAGAGTGTGCCACAGGAATGGAATGTACCTACTTATGGCCACCTATTTCAGGCCTGGATGGAAATGGTCATATATGGTGAAGCCCTAGTCACATGGTCACTGCTTAAAATACATAAGTATATGTATGGAATGTATTGATTACCTTTGGAATGTATACATGAGAGTTCAAGACTGGACTCTGGAGTCACTCTGAGACTGGCTCAACTTTATATCTTTTTTTTTTGGGCATCAAATCCTCAAGACTTTTGGGAATAAGCTTTTTTTAAAGAAGTAACAGGAATGGAATGTACCTACTATGGCTGGGCAATAAAACGATAATGATAAAAATTGCGATATAATTTTCCTCGATAAAACGATAATAAGAGTTTGATAAATGTTTGATATATACTGTATGCGAACCAGATATCCAGATAGAATTTCTTTGGTATTATTCTCATAGACTACACTCAATTCAGTTATATTATAATCAATAAAAATATTCTACACCCGTAAACACACATGGCTTGTCCCAAGTAAGCGAGGTTCTTTGCAAAAAGAGCACAAGTGCTGCATTATTTTCAAGAATTTCATGACAGTCTGGCGTCTAACCACCACAAACTCTTCTGCATATTTGCATTTTAATACAAGGTTTGTTTATCCTGGAATCTCTGCTGTAAACTGAATTAATTAGATGTTCAGAATCATAACTGGAAATTAGCATAACGGGGCAGAGAGAAAAAAGAAGGAGGTGTTTGTTCTTCACAAGACAACAAGCAGTTAATTGTTGAGGGCTGGGGGCGCAGACGGTGACCTGAACTAGATATTACAGTGTAGTCCAACTGATTCAGAGAGACCAAACTGCATTGTTCTAATTCGTTGGTCATTCACTTGCATACACAATAAGAATGTGAACAACTCCACTATAATCAACAAAGCTGTCTATACTGCAATTGTCAGTGAAGCTGTCTACACTGCAATACATGACTCAGAATCAACAAAACAGTCCATATTGTAAAGGCACGACTTTGCGTACACTGCAAGAATTTGACTAAGAATCAACTAAACGTAGGACCCAATGAAATCTGTTTTATTTTTTCCTAAAATTTAAATAAAGTTGTTGTTTTTTTCCTCCCCATTTTTGTTTTTCTGGGCTCCATTTTAATGGTTAAATTAAAACTTTAGTAACCAAAAAGCATGTCTAATTAATTGAAATCATGACACTTATACAATTTAATAAAAATTAATAAGAAGTTTAACAAAACTTTATTTTTAAGGTCCTGTGATTTTTTCTTTTCTTTCTGGTAATCAAATGAGGGAATAAAACATTAATTAAATTTTTAATCAAATGAAATTAAAAATATTTTTTTTGGCAAACAAAGTAATGCACAACAGAAGTTTACTGTTAAAATTAACAGTAATTAACATGGAAGAAAAAAAAGATTTTTCCTAGATTTTAATAATAATTGTTTTATTATTTATTATTATTATAATATTCATTTCGTACATTATTCTGTACAGAAACATTTCTGTCACAATTTCTTCAAGTTAAACCATTTCTATGTGTGTGTACATAATAATATGATGGTAACTAAAAATAAAAACATTTACACTTCAAGTGTGCAACTTTGAATCAACAAAGCTGTTTACACTGCAAGTGATCAAATCTGAAGCAAACAAAACTAATAAAGGTTTGTTAGTTATAAAGGAACTGTTAAGTTGTAAATATGCCACTTGCTTTCAGTGTAAGCAGGGTCTAAGGGTGCTTTCACACCTGTAGATCGATTGCTTTGTTCCCGAAACAGGGATTAAAATTATTACAATATTGCTTTTTATTGTTGGTGCGGTTCGCTTTCACACGGAAAAGTTTTCTAAACCGACCAAATTTGTTAATACAAGTCACACGCGAGTAAACTGTTGTCTCATTGGTCAAAGTTCCATGGTTTATTTTCCGGGATTCCACTTAGCTGTCACGGCTGTCATCCGTCGGGAACGACAACAGCTTTTTTTTTGTAGCTGTCCTTATATTAATTTATCATTTTGAGCAGGAGTCCAGGATTCATCGGGAAAACATTTTTAAAATGCACCTACTAGGAAGAAGAGCAATAAGACGGCATTATAAAATGAAAAAGTGTGCTTACTGTTTTGGCGCGGATCCGGGCGCGATTGCATTGTTCACATACAGGTGCATCTCAATAAATTAGAATGTCGTGGAAAAGTTCATTTATTTCAGTAATTCAACTCAAATTGTGAAACTAGTGTATTAAATAAATTCAATGCACACAGACTGAAGTAACTTTCCAGAAGGCCAACAATTCACTAAAAATGTTTTTTTTATTGGTCTTATGAAGTATTCTAATTTGTTGAGATAGTGAATTGGTGGGTTTTTGTTAAATGTGAGCCAAAATCATCACAATTAAAAGAACCAAAGACTTAAACTACTTCAGTCTGTGTGCATTGAATTTATTTAATACATGAGTTTCACAATTTGAGTTGAATTACTGAAATAAATGAACTTTTCCATGACGTTCTAATTTATTGAGATGCACCTGTATTTCCAAACGAACCGAGCTAAGGGGGGAAACACGGCAGGTTCTGAAACAACGAGCCAGGTGTGAAAGCACTAAGACCTCCACAAAAGACGCCTTGTGGGCACTGTAATGGGGATGGCATTTCAAGTAATTCCAATGCTATTTTTTATTACAAAAAAAGTGTGTGGGAGTGAAAACAATAAGACAAGGGTCTCTTTGAGAGAATGTTTTCAATGGTTGATCAGTCAGCATGTACACACATAGAGATGCAAAAACACAAAAGATGGTGACATAGCAGGTGGATCAAAAACATATATCAGTTTACCAGTTAAATCATTACTTTAATCTTTCCATATTCCTTGACTGTGTTTCACCTATAAACAGCTCAACCAGTATTTTATGTCAACTGATCGAATCTACTCTTCATGTTTTCGGTTGGGGTTAAGCTCCCTTTGCGTATTAGTATGTGACTTCAGCACCTCATCTGCTGATTAGGCAGCTCTTGTATTTTTCACTTGTATTACAGCAGAAAGACAGGTAAAGAACTTTATGCAAATTAAGTGGGAAGAGACAGTGTCCTCCACAAGTGAGGGCTGGTCATTCCAGAAGACACGCACCATTGCATTAAAACAGAATAAAATAAAGTTCATCACACAGTGTATGAGAGCGATAACGTTCGTAATATTCCTAACCAAAAATGGACCACAATTCAATTCAGAGCCTTATTTAACTGCCTTGGTGGCTTAAAGAAAGAGTCCAGCGTTTATTCACCCTCATATCGTTCCAAACCTGTAAGATTTTCTTTCTTTCGTGGAACTCAAAAAGAGAAGTTTGAAGAATGTCAAAGTTGCTGTTTAATTTAAAGTAAAAGTGGATGGAGACCAGGGGCTGTCAAGCTCTAAAAAGGGAAGTACCACCTTAAAAATAACAGTTGTACATAATATGACTTCTTTTCGTCTTCTGAAGCTGATGCACTACATATCAGCATCACATCGATTATGAGCCTATATTAGAGATTTCTCACATTTATCTGCATTGTTAAATATTTCCCTTATATTACCTTTGCCATCATCTAACACCCACTTAAAGCTAATCTTTAATAAAAACACTAATAATTTAATAACACTGTAAATGTAATCTTTAGCTGATCTCAAAATGAATATCCCTTTTACATACTGTATAATGTTGTGATGCCCAAATTAACCTTTAATAGCATTTCAAATGACTGATATTTATCTCTTAGCTTTTTAATTTAGATTAATTTGTATAGAATTTTAATAGCATAACAAAATACTGGCTCAATATTGGCTTATAGGCATCAACTAGAATTTCAAATCTGTGCGTCTCCAATTGTTTTTTAGTGAACGGGTCGTGACGGGTTGCATAATCATATCAAACTGGATGCGATTCCAAATTATGATGTCAATGATGACATCAAATGAAACTGGTCCTCATGGGCTTTCATGAAACTTTCATGGAGGATATCATTTTGGCACTTACTACCTACAGGTCACTGAAAACTAAAAAAAGTGCTCACAGTGTACACAGGATGCGAGCAAAGATGTAAGGCAGTGTGTGAGGTAAACAGTAATCTGGCTGCTATTGTGTTGGCACTGGCATGTGTATATGTGTGTGTGTGTACTGGCTTTCTGCCATCGCCGGCTGTGACCTTAGAAAAGGTGCAGAAATACGACTGACCTTCAGCACGCCTCAGTCAATCAACCCTCATCTGAAACACTACACAAGTCCGACCTTCATACATCAACACAAACACTAGGTCTCTAACAGCATTTGATAGGGCAACAAAGAACTCCTCCTTTTGATTCGCTGCAAGGCAAACAACGTAAAACGCTTTTAATGCCTCAAAAGTTAGGTGTTCCTTTAGAGGGAATTTGTACTAAAAAGCTTGTTCAGTTAGTTTATTTTCATACAATTGTGGCAATGTAGCATTAGCAACCGCAAGAACTGACACATAATTGCTCACAAAAGTATAGTAAAGGAAGGGATTAAGAATGCATCAGCAGAAACGTTCCCGAGCCCGGAGTGGAAAAGCTCAACTCAAACACTGACTCAGCAAAAAACGAGCTGCTAACTTTAGTTCGGCGAGTGGCCAACACCCCCCCCCTCCCCCCAAGCTCCATCCCCATGACTCCACGCTGCCATAATATTCAGAACATTATTTTGATTGTGAATTTCCTTCCAATGCACATCTGCTGAGCTGCCCTGAACTCAGAATATGCTTACGTGCCATGTCTAAATACAAAACACAGTCAAAGGAATATGCAATATCGACATAATGGGAGACTGCTTGGGGAAACAAATGACACAGACCACGAAAACAGACGCGAAAGCAGCTGGAAAAAAACATGACGAGGATAAATTGGTGGTGAGCACTATTTTAGGGGCTTTTTGCTGCCTTTATTGATAGAACAGATGAGAGATCACAGGAAATGATTCGAGTTGGGCCGCTCGCTTATAAACACAACTCTACGAAATGTTGGAACATGTGTACTGTGCACCAGGCCAACTGTTAGTGAGCACTTTTGATAGATTACACTTTAGAGATGTCAAGAGTATAGTTCGAAGCCTAAAAACGGACATGGTGATGGAAAAAATAAAGAGTTGGAAGGAAAAATTATATTTCAATGCTTTTGCAAATAGCTCATTTAATTGAATTAGCTTATATTAAAATGTGAAAAATATGAATAAACTTTAAAAAATAAAAAAAATTACTGTACCTCAATATTTGCTGTGAAACTGGTATCAAAAATTGGTATTGGTTTTGATTGGGGTATTGATAATGACTACTGAAAATCTTGTCATTTATGACAACCTCCTTAATACTCACTTTTACAAAATCACATTACCGTCTTTGTCAAATTGTGGCAAATGCATGTTTATCGATGCATACCATAACTCACTGGATGCTCTGGAGGCATTGAAACAAAAATCTCTCGTCTTTTTTGGTCTTTGTCTGCGAGACACAGAAGAACACCTCAGCCCTCATTACCTCAATAATGTATGAAATGCGCTGCAGCCCACAGACTGAGCTCTCCGAACGCTTTAAGTATTTATCGTGAACAGAACACTATCAGAGCCGTTTCTAAATGGGCCTTCCCAGCCAGCTCTTTTTCAACTATGTTTGAGGGGATGACTGACCACCTCGACGTCGCTGTTTTTGTTGAAACACAGACGAGAACCTGCTGTACACCTGCCTGGCTGTGTGTCTATATCCTAGCGACAGAGCTGCAAGAACAATTAAGCCCATCGATGCTAAACTAACCTGAGCACATCAGTGAATGGCTGATAATCTCTGTGACCTATGGAGGGTTATTACCACCATAACTAGCCCAAACAAGCAACCTTAACCAAGATGGAGAGGATTTTCAAAGAGGGTTGACGGTCAAACCAAATTAGCTGAAATAATGGTGCCTTAACACGAAGCCAAAAAGGTATTTGGACAATGTGGAATCAGAAAAGATGACATTTTGAAGAATGCCTTTTTTTTTGTTAACACAATGAAAGTCAATGGGGTCCCATGTAGTTTTGGATCCCAACATTATTCAAAATATCTTAATTTGTGTTTCACAGATGAAAGTCAGTCATACAGGTTTGGAAAGACATAAGTTTGAGTTCTCAGGGGTCAAACCTCTCAATGCTTCCCTTTCCAGCACAAACTAAAGAGGAGTGAAGGAGATGTAGATGAGGAAAGCGCTGTTGCAATCCATCCATGCTTGTTTTCTTAAATTTGTTTTCCATTTCAAAGGCTGGTTTGCGATTTCAGCAATGCTCTCTTCTCAAAAACATCGGTCTGAATGGGATACAGAGAGCACAAGAGGGCGAGAAAGGAGAGAAATAAAGAGGCAGAGAGCAGAAGAGAGGGGTCCCCCTCTGCGTTGGCCAGCTTCCAGTGAAAGCTGTTCAGAACATGGGAAACATGGTGTCACAGCGCAGTCCAATCAGCTCGTCTGGCCTGCGGTTTTCCCAGCGAGTACCGTCATGAGCGCTCCTCTCCTTCTACGGGTCCGCTTTCACTAGCATGCCTCCGGGAACAACAAACTCACGCTGCCAAAGCACGACCACACGCACACACACACACACACACACACACACACACACACAATGGCAGATGCAAATGCATACACGCTAAAGTGAATGCACAAGTACTACCCCCTACTTTTTCTTAGGCCCAACTTTGCCAAAAACATCAGTTGGATTAGTCAGCAAAACAGTGCACAGTGCAGTGCAGGCTGTATGTGACGTCGCCAGAGGTACGAAGATGCAGAAAACTAAATCGCAACTAAAACAGAATAATAGTCACATGCAGGGTCCAAAAATGAACTTGTTACTATATATATACAGTATATATATATATATATATATTCCTCAGCCTTTGACGTGTGCGATCAATGTTGTGATCACTTGGTTCATCCGTGCAGAGTACGATAACACCAGTGTGACTTGAACATTTAAATTTGCGTTCGCGTTGCCATTGACCTAAAGAGAGCAGCTGTCTGTCATGAATGAAACAGCTTCAGTCTTTTCAGTCACACAGTATCATTATTTCTGTGTTACAAACATTCAAATCACAGAAGTACTGGGATAAAAGTTTATAGTTCAGATATAAACTGTGTGTATGGAAGCGATTAAAATAGAGTAAATCACCTTTTGAAAGTAATTTGACACTTCAAATGAAGATTTGTCGATTACATTGTTACGCCAGTAGGTGGCGAAAAGGGACTGTTAAAATGTATTTGTCTTTGAATCATACAAGAGATTCTTTCAATAACGCTGATTCATCCAGTAATGAAACAAGTACATCTTAAGTGAGTAATTTAATCATTAATTCATAAATTACATGTGATTTTGTTTAGTTGTCTAATGTTTTTTCTTCAGAATCATGAGAGAACCACAACTTCCACTGGGGGTTAGAAAAAAACTCCAGATTTATTCAGAATCATGCAGTTCTATTTTGCACACAAACAGCTCTTAAAGAGTTTAGTTTTTATGTAGCCTGTTTATTTTTGTTCATGGTATTCATCTCCAATAAATAGTTTGAAAAAAAGAGACACAGGATAAATGTTTGATATCATTATTTAATCACATTGGAATCGAAACTGGGAAACGGAATCGGAATTGATCAAATTCAAACGATACCCAACCCTACGCCCACTAGGGCTGTCAAAAAAAAAATTTGAACTTCGAATATTCATCGAATTTAAAATTAAAATCCACATTCGAATGCAACGTTTTGCAGTGTGCGTCAATTTTAGGTGTGCGTCAGGCAGCCTTATCAGTGGTCCACGAAATGCGACAACGATACAACCTAAGTGTCATTGCATTTTAATGCTTTTGTTAGCCTATCCAATTGAACCCACTATGCGGCGCTGCTACGTTGTTCATTCAAAATACTGCAGAAAAAGAGAACAATCAATGCGGGGAAGATGTTGTTTACGTCAAAACCAAAATCAAGCCGTTCACACAGAACGCATATTTATCGCATTTTCAAGAGGGACATCTATCACCATTGCACTCGCACAAGAGAACTGCATGTTTAGAAAGCTATGTAAAATGAATGTAAGTTCAACTTTTAAAAAACATGTCTCAAGACTTTATGGCGGTTTACCCCATCCCACTGCATCTCAAGTTTTTAAATTAAGAAAGTACTCTTTGTGATTGGATTTTGGTCCTTTGTAGCCTATTAAACTATACATACATACATACATGCATGATCCTGTTTTGTTTCTAATTGTTTAAGCAACTTTATTAATTATATAAGGTTTATAAACATTATTTTAAACATTATGCACTTTTTTCAAAGATAGTCGTGTTATTTTATTATGCTTTCAAGAAACGTGCATAATATTTTTCTCAATGTGGCCTCAGGAGAGAAGCCAAAAACCTTTTTTCCCCCTAACTGAAATTATGCCTTTTAAATTGGAATATAATTCGAATATTGATCATATTTAAGTAAAAAATTCGTTTTTCAGCCATTTTGACAGCCCTAACGCCCACCCCTACCCAGTAACGTTGTTGAGGCTTTTTCTTCAAGCATCTGAAAAAACGAGCGCATCTGATTTTGCTCCCCGACAGTGGCGTTGCAAAGGGATCTCATTATAATATTACTGCCCCTTAATCTGTAAGTTTCCACCCATGGCGCAGACATTTTGATTTCGCAAGCGACAGCGGTGTACTAGTTCTAATGCCATGGCGAAAGTTTGAGCAAAACATGCCAACTGTTCTGCCTTTGGCTGCACAGACGAGCACAGAACACTATTTAGAGTCCCAGCCTCAGAGGAGACAAGAGAGCAGTGGATTTATTGATGTATTTACTGTATATTACGCTGCTGCCACACAAATCCGTATATCAGAGGTTTAAACTAATACGGTTTAAAACGCATGATTTCAGCGTGATAGACATGATAATCAGAACAAAAACAGATGTTTTTAGCAGGTACAAGCTGTAAGGGCGCAGCTCTATTCTGGAAAAGGGGGCGGGGAGCAGCAGCTCATTTAAAGATTTAAAGAGACAGGCACGAAAAACAGAGTGTTTCTGCTTCCACTCAAAATAGGAATTTTCAAAATGATATAATAAATGATCTGTGGAGTATTTTGAGCTGAAACTTCACAGACGCATTCTGGGGACACAGAGACTTATATTACATGTTGTAAAAAGGGGCATAATACGTCTCTTTTAAACAGCACCTAACACAAAAAGTGAAGAATTTTAATTTAACTAAATTCAAGGAAAATTACATATGTAAATAACATCCTAGACACACTTATGATGGTACATTTTACACTGAGGGAAAAGCTGTTAGACAAGCATCTCAAGTCTCAGAGTTCTTTTGTTGGTAGGTGTTTTGAAAGTCTTTGATTTCAATCATTCACATCACTTATCTCAGATTATTACTCTAATCATGTACTATGGCAGTTTAATGGCCAAAAACATATTTTTACCCGTATTTGGCTTGTGGAGAGTGTGCATTTTGAACCTTGGTCACATGACTTGTGCCGTCCTCAATTCAAGGAACATTCCAGCGATTCTGAACTTGTTTGAACTTCCTGGATATGACAGATCACTATCAGACATTTCTGGATGGATCCTCAAAATTGGAATTAGCATGAGATCAGTAGTTTAAATCTTGGAGCTCCTGGCAGTGCAAATAGTGCAGAACATATTTCCCAGAGACTTGAACCAATGACCAACGGAAGTTATACAAATCGAAGAAACGTTAGGCAAAACAGGGTGCTTCTACTCATCGAGTCACCGACTCTTTCTCACCCCCCGCCCACCCCCCCATCTCTAACCTCGGATGCAGGTCGTGTAAATCCATAACAATACGCACATTCCAGCGTAACAGATAATGCATCCCTCCATAATGGAGGTCTTAGATGCATTTGGAACGAGTATCTGTGTGTAGACGTGTGTTTAACTGAGATAATACCTCAGTGTAAGTGAAAGTCCTGGATTAAAAGCGAATATAAGCCACCTGATTGCTCGCAAAGATAAAACAGACCTCTAAATGAGGGATTGAGATGTTTTAGGTGGGCTGAGGTCACAAATCGTACCATCAGAACTGGATGTTCCGTTTTGTTAAGATTTTCCTATTTTTCTTTTGATTGCCAGTTTGTCTACACTGTTCTTACAAACAAGGCAAAAATAAGACAAAACAATATGCTTTTAAATAACTTTCTTTGCGTGCACATTTGGGCGGCATTATGCAAATATTTCCACATAGTGAGGTAGATATGTGGGGGCATGTTAGAATGAGCCGTTTTAGGGGGGCGTGGCAGAGTCTTAACTTTGATAAAGAATATCTCGTTGGTTTTGAGACTTTAGTCTTTGCAACTTCAGGGATCTTATCTATGCACAATCAGCTTGTAACACTCCAAAGAGAAAGGAAAACTTGAAATCGCATCATATGACCCCTTTAAAAAAAAATTTTATTTTAAAATAGATTTTTACCTATTTTACATGAATATCTTAGTTTACACTGGCAACATTGATTGTTTGGTTGAAATTAATTACCTTTCGCTAGAAACTTCAGATTTCTAAGTTTCATTAAAAGTCTGGGGAAAAAATCAACACATTGAGATGCTAAAGATCATTGAAAAACTGAGATAGGGAATATCATTAAAAGTCTGTGAAAAAAAAAATTATTTAGCTAAATTATCACGGCCTACATCTTAAGAAACATCAATGTTTTGCCATATGAACAATCAGAGATAACAGTAGCGTCCCCACAAACAACCAAATTTGAAGGTCCGACCCTTCCCCCCCCCCACGCCTGTATCGATATGTAAGCGCAAGCCATCGGCAGAACAAATCAGCAGAGCAGCGCCAGGGTCACTGTTTCTCCACCCCCCCCAACATGGAAATCCATGTCAGTCTCCCTCCCCATGGGCACCATTTGAAAGTTTAATATCGTTTTCCAGCCACTAACGGCATCTGGCTTCCATTTCCACTCCTCCTGGAGGTTTTCAGGTCACTAATAATAACTGTTTCAGGCAAAAGTGAAAGTTCAGCCAAAGTCTAGCTCCAAGCCAGATCAGGGAGCCCTGCTGCCGCTGAGTGTGAGGTGGAGCAGCCCGGTTCCCTAGGCACCGAGGGCCCCCGCAGAGGATTTGTTTTGTTTGGGTCTTTAAAGTGCTGAGCCCAGGCTGGCAAGGGACGTCTGGAGTAAAACCCAAAAGTGTGTGTATGTGTATGTGTGTGTGTGTGTGTGTGTGCTCATGAGAGAGTGAAAGTAAGACAGAAGGGAAAAAGTGCGGACAGGAGGTTAAAGGGTCTCCTGATTATTTCCCATTCTCACAGAGCACTTAAACCACAGCTGGGTTCAAACTCTTCGTCATGGCTACCTGAGACTCTCTGAGAATAGTAATGGAGCGAGACGGCACTCGAAAGTTCTGAGGTGAACTGTTCCGGAAACTTTGAGACTTTCCGAAATGCTGTCTTCCCCAACCCCCAGCGGTTCAGACTTTCCTGCTGGGGAACTGCAGAAAGCTGGTCTAAAATAAGTGCTCCCAAAACCTCTCCTAACTTTGACCGGTCTTCCTGAGACCAGACAATAACTGTAAGGAGCAAATTGAAGTGTAATGTTTATTTTCTCAGAAACTGCACTAAATTCTTCCAACCAAAAAAAGTTCCCTGCTCTGAGCTTTAGAAATATTATCTTACCCTGTTCTGTGCAGAAACAGAAGAGGATCCAGAGAGATCTGGTTTATGTTCCCCTGTTATGAAGATTAACCTTCTTTATGGACACAATTACTCATCCGTACAGGATAAGACCGCGGCTAAATTAGGAGCCACCATCATATCACATAATGTACTGAGCATCTGGGGCTCACGGTTTCCAACGAAAACTCTTGTTTTTACAGACAGTATTCTCATTAGATTATAGAGGCTTAGCCAGTTTACGTGATTGTGCTTATGAAAAAAAACTCACGTTATACACTACTTTTTAAAAGTTTGGTCTCAGTAAGATTTTTTTTTTTTTTATTTAGCCTATATTTTAATTTAGCAAGTATGCATTAAATTGATCAAAAGTGACCATAAAGACAATGATAAAAAGAGTTCCATTTAAAAATCAATGCATTTCTATTTCAAATAAATATTGAAAATTATAAATGTTTCTCAAGCACATGGTTTCTGAAGGATCATGTGACATTGAAGACTGGAGTAACGATGCTGAAAATTCAGCTTTGCTATAACAGGACTCAGTTAAATTTTTAAATATATTCTTAAAAAAAAATATTTTAAAATGTAATAATACACAATAAATGCAGTCTTGGTGAGCATAGGACCCCAACCCCAAATGCATTTTTAATATAAAGACTGCAACATACTCTTATGACAACTTTTGTAAGAATTTGTACAACACAGTGACGTTATGCAAGGGTACAACTTTTTTTTTTCGCATTACAATCATTATTGCGTTTACGGTTACATTTATGTTACATGTGATTTCTTTTTATTTTGCCATCAGCATCTTATAGGACCAGGTGACCCCTAAACCAGCCTAATAATTCTCTTCTTCCTTAAAGGGATAGTTCACCAAAAATGTCAATTCTGTCATTTTGTTCATCACACCCTCATTTCATTCCAAACCTATATATCTTTTTTCTTCTGCAGAACACAAAAGAAGATATTTTGAAACAACAAAACACTGGATCCCATTGCCTTTCATTGTAGAGACAAAAAAAACATGGAACAACATAAGTGTGAGTAAATTACAGAACTATCCCTTTATGAACAATACGTTGTAGTTTTTAATGTAGTTTTGCACATGCCTAAACCACATAAGTCAAAAGGCCACATGGCCTCAATTCGAATCTATATTTTTTTACGCTTACAAATCTTACTTTTAAACATAAATTAGGTAAATGCATCACAATGAAACGTATGAAGGTTGCTGTGCGTGTGCCCTTCCTTCCAGTTCTTATTGGGGAAGGCTATTTATATCTCTAGGATTACGCACATGGTACAAGGTTAAAAAGAAATTTGGCATTGAGTCTGGAGTGGAACTGTGTCTGGGTCTGCTGGTTAATCCATTCATTTAGTCACAAAAACACCTGTTTATGCGAGACAGCGAAGTTAAACAGCAGTCCAGATGTCTCTCGACAGAACGCACTCAAAGGAAGTAGCCGCGCAAGACCGTCGGACAAAAGAGTGTGTCACCTTACGTCAGGTATCCTGATACCGCCACGGCACTTTCTCAGTTGGCAATCAAACCAAGGCTATGTGCCAACGAGAGAGTCTGAATGCGAAATGACAGAATGAAAGTGAAGGAGAAACATTGAGTGCAAAAAGAAAAAAACTTGGGTCACCCCCCAAAGAGTTGGCATCTTATGTAACCCAACACAAATGTGAATCATCCTTCATCTGAACACACAAGCTGTGAACATCCCTCACTTCCCGCAAACAGTCTTCAACTTCAACAATCCACAAACCACCGACTGCACAAAAAAAAAACTATCGGCTGCTGTCAGAATTACCAACCGGCAATGCGAAACACAGGCCACAGCTGACCTACTTATTCACACCTGATTATGCTGGCACACTACACACAATGCAATATGGCGCTACATCCTCTGTCCCATGCCACGGTCAGCAACAACGCAGGGCTGTTTCAGCAGTCTGAGTACATTTACAGCTGACGGCCGCTGATGGAAACTCCAGCTTTTCAATCATCTCTCACAGCGAGCGGTAAGAAAGGGAGAGAGAGAAGGAGAGCGAGAGAGATAAAGAGAGAAAGAGAGGTGCGCGCCTCCTCCTCGCCTCAGCTGAAATGGACTGTTCATAGCCCCCTAAGAGCTGGGCTTTTATCAAACATGGCATGTGAGTGAGATTCCAGCCTCTCGAGTCTCCCACACATTAACAGTTCCGACTGCGAGTCTTCTCCCGCTGCCGCCGTGTGCAATCGATACTCTGATATTTAAAGAGCAAATACAATCTCTATTTTTCAAACAAAATCTCACCCAGTAAATTATCGAGCGAGAGATGACGTCTGCCTGCAGTTTGGACCAAGTACGAGATCATGACGGCTCATTTTATGTTTTGTGTTGAGATAAACAGCGGTTTGGCTTCACTGCTAGCTGGTTTCACCAATCACTCGCAGTTGAAGCCAACATGAAACAGCGTTCACAAACAATTTTAGTCAAGACATAATTCAAAGGATAACAAAATTGCAATGTAGGGAAAGAAAAATGACAGTTTGGTGGCATCAGTTCAGAGGCAAAGCAAGTTGTTACTTTAAAAATAAATTGTCGAATTATGACGGGGGTTTTTTATAACGTTTTTTTTTCTGTGGAATAACTTGAACTTGTTTACAATAAGACCCAGAACTTGCATTTACAAACAAAGTAAATATGGCCAATTTTCATTTCATTTTGAAGTGGAATCACCGATAACTAGCAGTGTGGCATTAAAGGTGCAGTAGGAGATCTTGGAAAATGCTAACTTTAGCCTGATAGCACGGAAAGCGAACGTCCCACCCTCCCTGCAATCGCCGTCCAAAGCCACGCCCCCTGAACGCATATACGCTCACAGACCAGAATACCAGAAACAACATAACTGCAATAGGCTACATCAGCGGGTCCCAATTCCAGCCCATGTTCCGAAGTGAAGTAAACTTCAATGGATTTCCCCTGCTCAGGGAGTAGGGAGCAAAGAACACTGTGTAGGGATCATATCGATCGGAACACAGTTCATGCACGTAGCTCTCTTCTAACGAGCTGGTTATCTGAATCGGGTGTGTTAACTAAGCTAGACACGCAAAATATGCAGAGCGGGGGAACGCGAGGACTGGAATTGGGAACCGATGGGCTACATCATGTGTCATTCAAAGGTGAGAAAACTTTAAAAGTACTACAATACCAGGAAGGATGATTGGGTTGTTGATGTTTGTCTGCCATTCTCGCTCTGTCTGCACAGCGTGCGTGAACGTGCTGATGACGTATCCTGTCTGTGCGAACCGGGTGCGCAGAGGTATGCTAATACATACATTGACAGGCAAGTAGGAAAGCTAATTAAAATGCTTGGACCGAGCGTTTTGACTGGACAAACATTTCTTTGTCCTACGCCTTCCACAGAATATATAAAAAATACAGATAAAGACATTTAGACCTAGGGCTGTTGCGGTGAGGGAATTTCCCTTGCAGTAATTTTGAGTGGCTCAATAGCGCGGTATGCGGTATTATCGCCATACACACACATATACATATATATATATATATATACAGTGGGGGGAAAAAGTATTTAGTCAGCCACCAATTGTGCAAGTTCTCCCACTTAAAAAGATGAGAGAGGCCTGTAATTTTCATCATAGGTATACCTCAACTATGAGAGACAAAAAGAGAAAAAAAAATCCAGAAAATCACATTGTAGGATTTTTAAAGAATTTATTTGCAAATTATGGTGGAAAATATTTCCACCTGCACGCACACGTTCTAGACGGGCTGTTAGTCAGTGCAGTTACAGTGTTGTGCCACAAGGTGGTGGTAAGGGACTGTTTTTGAGTGAGTCTTTAAACCGGTCTTTCAACTACACGTTCAAAAACGCCGATTCATTCATTCAAAGAGAGACGTAATGAAACATTTTAACTTTGAGCGCCACTTTAGAAGGCTCAGCTGACCAGCTATGCTTCGGTGCTAAGACAGAGATTTCGCTTTCCTTGGACATGACAACATATTTTCACAAATATATATATGACTCGGCCTGGAGGACAGACGCAAGTAATCGCACACGCTCAGTCGATCTCTCTAACTCATTCACTGTCTGTTTAGCCTTGTTAAGTGCAAATCTACGAAGCCGCTGTACAAATCAGCATGGTACATATTATGTTATCATTACTAACTTGTTTTAATATTCAGTCCACATGCATGAAGTGTAAAACGAGAAGGGCATAACCTTACGAAAAAAGAAAACACGCAAAAATCGCGGTTGCTGCAGTTCTTGCATTCCTCTGCGGTTTCCTCGTCAATAGCGCGATATTGTGGTTATCGCAACAGCCCTATTTAGACCACTTAACTTAATGATTGCCATCGGGATGTGAAGAGACTTTCAACCAACATAACAAAAAATGTTTCTGAAGACAATCACCTATTGCTACTTTAAGCTACTTTCATGATTAATTTAACAAGAAACAGTGTTCTCAAACTATTTTAGTTACATAATGTGGCACAATTTAAAGATAACGATACTCAATGATGTAGGCCAAAAAAAATAAGTTTGGTGTCTTCAGTTTGGAGATGGAACAACTTGTTACTTTATGAATAAACACCACATAACACTTACAATGAGACCTAAAACACATATTTAGAAAGTAAATACAGTCCATTTTGATTTCATGCTGATTTCAAGAGGCAAAGTTGCCAATAATTAGCCGTCTTGTTTACCCCTAACACCAACAATTTGTGGTTTAACTCAGCATTAAAATGTGTTTGCAAGCCTTTGTATGTCTGTAATGTGACATACTTCTGGTATGGTATGGTTACCTATGGTAACAGAATATTCAAATGATCTAAAGGGGTTATATTCAATAGATTTTGACTGAAACAAGCAAGTTGGTGAAAAGACGTCAGTCGTAAAGTCGTTTCAGGCTCAGAGCTAATTATTGTATTATAAAGATTACAAAGACAAACAACCAGAAACATACATTAATAAACGTAACTTTAAAAATTTTGATTTCATGTTAACTTTAGAAAACAGCTTCATAGCTAGCGAAGTTTCATTTGTTCACAGATTTTTTTGCAGAAATTTCCAGATAATTCCAAATGAGAGTAAACCGTGGGTTGCTGTAAACGACATATTGACCACCGGCGACAACAGCAGACTAGGACAAGATGAAAAAGCATCCAAACACAAGAAGATGCAACTCATTAGTTTTTTGCACAGTAAAGTCACAGGCTTTGTCAAGGCCTTTGATCTCCATGGTTGTGATTTTTTTAAACATATCTGCGGCGAATTAGGGTGGTGCGGCGGAGCCTCAAAATGGCAGCGAAGACTAGAAATAAAAACATGCTCTTCTCATCGTAGACTTGGTGAATCTTGTCTGAAAACAATGGATCGGGTTGCAGTAAGAAACGTTCAAGGACGGGGCAATCATAACAAATGTTAGTTTGATCCAGCTAGGTTTAAATTTGTTGTTCATGACAGAATCTAAATGTACAACTTGCATAAAAGCACTGTAATTTTTGTTTAATGCAGCCATTAAAACCGATAAATCCAAATGACACAGAACAGATAACATTGAACAAGAAGACAGTCGTAATGATTCTTAAGTATAAAATCTGTTTTTAGTGACAATATACAAAAAGACCATTTGGACTAAACTTCCCTTTATCTCTCTCTCGCTCCTTCGCTCAGGAAAGAGGGCAATCGGAGCAGATCTCTTTCCCATGGCTCTTAATTCAGAACTACTTCCCTCAAACTCTTTCCAGATGTTTCTGAACAGAAGCAAATAAAACGCTGTTCTAATCTTTTTCCACAGTCTATCACAGTAATAACCTGACGCATTGTTTTAACACTATTTTACATAAATATTATTCAGCAGTCCATTTTCTCCCATGTTCAAGGCTTTAAGTAGTTTTTGAACAACCACCAGGAAACAAATGTTCAAGACCTTTATTTTTTTTTTTATTATAATTTCACTCAAGAAAGCCTGTAGGTCAGAACTTTTTATCCATGAGGAATTGATGGAATCGTGAAAAAATGGCTTTAAATGTCAAAGGCTACATTGAATGTAAGCTATCTAAAACAAACAAAATAGGATGTTTGACTATTAGTTACATTATCAAATAGCCAGTGTGGTGATGTCATCAACAAAGGAAGAGCAAATTTATCACATTTTAATTCAAGTTTACAAAAACATTTTTCAATTTGAAATAAAATGCACCGATACATTATTTCACAATTAAACTAGAAACATGCATCAAGAAAGTAAAAAAGGGTCTACTTGATTTTTTTTTTACTTAAAAATGCCTTTTGACTTTAAAGTTGAACACAAAAAAGACCATTATGGTACCAATAAACTTTAGTTTTCTTTTGCAATTTGCTCTTTTTCTCAATTCAGCTGCCGTAAAACAAATCAGAGGCGTTAAATTCCTTCAAACTGGAAGAATTTCCAGAGTGCACGGGCACGCAGACCAAACACGCCATAAAGTACGAATGAAAGAAAGCAAGAAAGAGAGAAAAAGAGAGGAAGAGAGAAGGGGGTGGGAGGGGCGAGCGCTCTCATCCCCTCCTCCAACTCGGGCTCTATTTGAAATGGACGGCTAATTATGCTGGTGGCGTCAGAGTTCTGGCTTCCCTGTGTGGGGCGGGAGGGGAGCGGCCCCCCCTGTGAAACCTCAGCCCTCAGACACAGCAAAAGGGGGCAGTCAGTGAAGTAATGACCGTGTGTATGAGTGTCTGAGAGAGGGTGACGGCGAGAGAGAGAGAGAGTGTGTGCTGGCACATGCCCCCCCCATTCCCATTGAATTCTTCCTGCCATCTTTATCTCCAGCAACCGACTGCAGACCGATCAGCAAAGGAAAGTGGGGTCAACACACACACCTATAAAAAGCTCTCGCTTAAAACACTTTCATTAACTAGGCCTATATAGCCACTTCATATTACATATTCCAGTAGAAAATATCTATTTAAGCACATATTTATCTATAAATATATATTTAAGCACACACAGCTTTATCTTATACACAAGCTAAAATACATTGGGGGCCGGTGAACGATTCCCTCTTTAGACAGAATAAAAATACATCATCATCAAGTATTTATCACAGAGGACCGGAGTCCCCTTTAAAGGAGCTATCCTCACGCCACCATTGCTGGCCTACAATGATCGCATTGAGATGGCAGACAACTACACCCAGAAAAAACACTTCTTATTTTAGATCGCAGCACCTCCCAGAGCAGGTAATTCAAATAGTATGGGATTATCGGCCTCTGGGCTGATCTGGTAGTAGAACAAAGGTGCTCAAGTACCAGATCTGAAATTGCTAACCTATTCTTTTCAGCGACAAGCACCGCTACTTTTTTAAATAACCAAAGCAAGGCAACAGACTGAATCTCCTGTCACACACAGGAAAGGAAACTGTACAGATGGACCTTATACTGCATACGTAATATTCGTCATATCTTTACAAATATGAAAAGGCTATCAATGTATACAGTTTACAAAATTCTTTACAATTCGGTCAAATTTAGACCAAATAATATAACTGAAAATGTTTTGTGTTTTCTCAAAAGTGCATTTCAAGATACTCAAAGGTACTTGCAGAATTTATTATCAGTATAAATTGAGTCAGTTGAACTGGTTTATTATAGTATTAATGTCTTTACAAAGATAAAAAGCTACTAATGTATACAATTCACAACAAAAGTTTTTTTCCTGTATAATTCGGACAACCACTACAGATTGACTTTAAGCAACATATGTAACATTCTTCAAGCCTTTACAAATATGAAAAGGCTATTAATGTACACAATTCACAAATTGTATCTTTTTCTGAACACTTTTGTCAAATATTGAGCATATAATGGTAACACTTTATTTTATGGTCCAATTCTATTAACTATGATGTTTGCCTCAATAACTGCTTATTAATAGTTAGTTTTTAAGTTTAGGTATGGGGTAAGATTAAGGGATCTAAAACATGGTCATGCTGAATAAGGCGGTAATAAGTGCTTTATAAGTACTAAACAGCCAATATGCTAGTAATATGCATGCTAGTTAATAGTGAGAATTAGTCCTTAAAATAGTGTTACCCAAATAATATCTGAAAATGTTGTTTTCTCAAAAGTCCCTATTCAATACACTCAAAAGGGATTGCAGAATTTATTATCAGTCTAAACTGTGAAATTATAAAAATACAAAAGTCAATTTAAGTGCTTTACTATATTCTCTGTCTTTATAAATGTTAAAAGGCTACAAATTTTCACAAAAAAAAGAAATTCTGTACAATTCTGGTCAAATTTAGACCAAATAATATATCTGAAAATGTATTTGGTTTCCTCAAAACTACTTAAACCAAAGGGCCTCGCAGAATTTTTTATCAGTCTAAATTGCTAAATCAGACAAATACAAGAGCCAATTGAAGTGCTTTACTTTGAGGCTAAATTTGGAGAGGCCACATGCAAATATGTGTGTTGTTTTGGGGCCTCATCATATATTTGGCTTGGTTTTGAAGTGGTCAGGATCCGAGTCTGTGCGAATGTTTGGGGTGGGCTCCACAGAGATGCTGTTGTTCTATTCATCTTTCATGTCAGCAATAAAACCATGCCTAAAAGACACGTGGTGACATCACTGCTCACTTTTTCGGGACTTTCCCCATTCTTTCAAATCCAGTCAGGTGTCAGTCAGACAGTTATTACTAAAACAGTCAAAATACAGGTGCTCAATTCATTAAGTGATGTTTAATGAAAACACTCCATCTGCAAGTGATGAACCACCTCCTCAAAAATATTCAAATATCTTTCATCATTCGTGTACTCATCTAATAAATTATTACCCAAGATTACAAGTTATCAGTTAATTATCTATTACAGTAAGAAAAGTGGATGACGGCGCATTCAACTACGAGTATAACGTCTGGCAGCCTAATCTGCTAAAACTCTTCACAGGCATACTGTACAAGATCTCAAAGATATAGCAGCGCCATTCATACGGTAACCACAGAGGAACCGAAAACGCAACAGATTACACTCTTATGGTGTTTAGGTACACAGTGTACCACAGCCGGCCCATGTGCCCCTCATTAAAGATATCAAACACATTTTAAAGTCATCACAGGGGCCCAATGCAGGTCCAGACAAGAGAGTCTACTACTCACATCTTGATGGTGGCAGAACTGCCTGCGTCAATCGCTAATCTCTCTGAGCTGACGCACGAAAACTCGGGACCACACACCAAGTGAGGTACACTAACACCTCACCTGCATTCGCAGACCTCAGATCCACATGGTGACAGGACATGGCAGGTGACACCAACAAACAAAAAGTTTGGGATATATGAGACACAGGTCTGTTTGGAGTCACTGGGTTGTGGAAATTATAACTCAGACGACTTTATTTCACTGTCTGGTGCGGTTTTTGCAGGGTAATATGAGACATCTGATTCACATCGAGGCATCAATTAAGCGTGAATCAGTAAAGTTAATCAGAAAAAAACAAGAAATAAACACACTAAAAACATTCTAAAAAATAAGATTTGAATAGAAAAGACACAAAAGTAGCAAGAGAGAAAAATTAGATGATAAATAGTGTCCATGACATCATCAAAGCCTGAACTTGCTGATGCCAGTTCTTATCAGCCTGGGACACAGATAGAAAGAGAGAGAGAGGAGGGAGAGGGAGAGGGAGAGAGAGTGGAGGGAGGGAAGGAGGGCATTGAAAATTTAGAGTCACCACATCAGAATATGCCCAGCTGTGTGTGTGGTCCTTTTATATTCAACACTATATGTCTGAACCCTAATTGAATAAATGATTTTCCAAGAACACAACATAATCAAACAGCAAAACATCTGACATGCAACGAGTCGGGCAATGTTTGACTATTACAGATTAATGTTACACAAAATCCGAATAGCATCTCTAAACATATTGCAACACATGCACATATAGAGCATTCTACATTCTGCTTTAATTTAGTAGGCTATCATATTAGCATATTTGACAAATATGCAAAATACTTTTAACGCAGAAAACCTAATCGATCCCAAAAGAGCTCGTTTTCTTGTTACTGTCCAATGACATCGATTTCTAAATAATATGATATCGTTTTTTAAATGACTCGTGAGGCTTATGAAGATTTAGAAATGGTTACTGGTAAGAGGAAATTTAAAGTTCGATCGGAAAATAGGTCAGCGTTTTTTTTTTTTTTTGGCTAAGCTTTGCGACCTCAGTTCATAAATACATAAACTCTTAATCAATAATTGATATAATCATGGGTCTATTGTTTATGCCTATCCAAACGCGACAAATGTACTTCATACTCCTACAGCACGAACACTACAAATATCGAAAGAGTTCTGACTTTGACAACCAATCAATTTTAAAAACAAATACCACATTAAACCAAAACAACTGCAGGGCAAACCGAATCTTCACATTCCCACCTGCGTTTAAACGCTCCATAGTTCTGTAGAACGACTTGAACAAGTTATATGTGAGGGGGGGAAATAGTGAAATTGCATTAAAATAGTTTTGACGAGCTATCTGTTCGGGCTCTGTAACTGAATAACTTAGTAAACCAGCAACACATCTATATTTAACAAAAACGTTCATCTGTTCGTGTTTGTTTGTTTTGTGTTTAATTGTTCCTGTCTAGCGCAGGTTTAGCAGCCAATTCCGTCTACACGTTAAACTTACCTACTAAGCTGAACTTAGCGTTTGCTAACTTCATAAACTTCTAAAGTCACACAAAAAGTGCTGGTAAACCATAAATGAGGCGAAATCTAAAAAGGAAGGCAGTCTAACACCTCTCTCGTTACTAAGCAATAACGTCTCGGTCCAGCACAGCGCCACCCGTGTAGCGCGACACACTTCTAAACACAAAATTATTTCCACAAACATACTGTCTAAATCTCTTCAGCACAAACTATTCCCAAAACATCCCGGGAATGGAAAGGAGCCGGAAAGAATAGGGAAACCTTCGGCCTCCCGTTGCCAAAGTGGCCGCATCCACCTTGACCGTGATGGTTGATCGATGGGAATTGAACAAAGAGGATCAATTTCCGATCAGCGCGAGAGAGCCGCTTTAATCAATGGGCACCGAACCCGGCGAAAGAGCCGACGCGAGAGCAACGCGCCCACACTCTCAGCGCGACGCTCCCCGGGACCGGCTTACCGGCACACACAGCGAGTACAAAGCGAAAGGGAGCTGACCTGGAGCTGCTGCAAATCAAAGCGTTTCCAATATTGAAACATCGATCCCGCATTGGCCGCCATCTTGAGACATATTGAGACGGAATGAAAGGCTGATAGAGAGAGCGCGAGAGGGGCTGGAGTTCAGCGCGAGAGAGAGAGAGAGAGAGAGAGGCGGGGGAGCGCGCGCAAAACACGGAGCGGAGCAGATCGAACGGCGCGGGCGCGCGCGGAATGGAGTTATCGAACGCCAACCTGCGATATTGAATAGGGCTACTGAAAACAATTATTGAGACCGTCCTAAATAAAAGGCAGAAAACGCGGGATGGAGTTTCCGCGTTCAGTCGAGCTCCCCGTGTCGCAGGAGAGGGAGGGGGATGCTGGATACGTTTTCATCCGTTAAAAGAAGAGAGTTTACACGGTTATTGATTTTTTATTATCACCATAGATAGCTATTACGAGACGCTAATCAGATCTGACGCGACGCGCGACGCGCAAACGCAACGCGCAGCTTGAGTGTTTTTATGTTTCTCATGGTCAGATGAAGAACCTTCTGGCCTGTTGTTGTATTCGTACCTGATATATTGATCTTTAATCCTATTGAAAATATATCGTATGTTCTTGTGTGTACGCTATTGTCTTATATTGGTTTTTCTGTTGGTTGTCTATATGTCCAGTTACCCTCTCTTTATACTCAAAAACCAATACATCTATTATATTGATTTTATGGGCATTCTTGCGTGAAGAATGTGGATACGTCGATCGATAGCTTAAATAAAACGAAACACAATCTAATTCTTCTCCATAGCCTATAAATACTGCATGAAGCAATATGCATTTAAATGATTATGGGCGGTGTTTAAGATGGTGGCATTAGATGATTTGATGTTATAACATAAACCCTTGTCCGGTCGATTCCTGATGATTTGTAAATACTGCTTTTGAACTTGAACTTGGAGAGCAGCGCCCTCTATTGGTCGTCTGTAATATCGTCTCACCTCATTGTTCATGGTACATGGTGATCCGATGTCGTTGTATTAATTGTCACAATTAGTGATGATAACCAATCACTGCTTAGCCAACAATGTTAATTGCTGGACAGTGATTACACTGATTACCTAAATACATAATTTATTGAGCAAAATTATTATTATTTTATAAGTAGTGGTAAAATCCAATCACTATTTAGCCTGTGA
>NW_015505211.1:3451500-3462169 GCF_001515645.1 Sinocyclocheilus grahami
TAGAAAGTGCATATTCCATAGATGGTTTTATATATTTGCATGCCTTTCTAATTGTCTCTTTAAAATTAGAGCATTTTTATTTGTTTCACTTCCATGTATCTTGGTCTTTGTCATGAGCGCAACGTTTTTTTCATAATTTTAGAAAGGTTTTCAGTGAGTGAATATCATTGTCTGTTCCGGTTTGTGTTTAAGTTGTAGCATTTCTGACTAAATGCAACTACATTTACTTGAAGTGGGCCACTTTTTGACAGTTCTCAATGTCAAAAAGTGGCTAAATTACAAAAAATGTCTTTGAGGGTCATGCCATTTTTGCATAAATGTTATATTTTTATGTGCTTCAAAATTGCATTTCAAAAGTGTAAGCCTGGACAAAATCATCTGAACCAATTTTGCTTGATATCCAGGCACCAAAGAAGGCCAAGAAGAAGGAAGCTGCCAGCTCCAATGTATTTAGCATGTTTGAGCAGTCACAGATCCAGGAGTTCAAAGAGGTTGGTTAGGATTCATTTACCTAAACATTTTATTCTAGCATATTTGTGGTACTTACCTCTGTAAATTTGAATGCTCTTCCAGGCTTTCACCATCATGGACCAGAACAGAGATGGCTTTATTGACAAAAACGACCTGAGGGACACATTTGCTGCTTTGGGTGAGTCAGCCCTAACTGAATGACTGTATACAGTGTAAATACTGGTGACACTAAAGGTCTCTGATACTTAAAGGTGTTTATCCTATTGAACTAACAAGAGTATTGTTTTAAGGATTACAGTGGCTCCTCTTTAGACTCATACTGAATGCTGTGAAGCCTAAATGAGATTACAGCACTATGCTTGTCACAGATTTAGATGCAAAAGTCATCATTCCATCAAACTAATGATAAATGCATATATAGCAGGGTCCAAACATCTGAGACCACTAGAAGAAAAAAAAAAGCTTTTATTTTGCATTTTGATTTAGAAAAATAATAATAAATTAATTTAGAAATTTTAGGGGGGGGGAATTATTTATTTATTTATTCTTCTTCTTATTTATTTTTTTCAAAATCCTAAAAATTCCCTTTCATTTTCAGGTTTAAATTAAATCTTAAAAACCCATATTTTCAGTGTGGCTTCAGACTTGAATGTAATTTTTGCTTCAAAAGTAACACAAAATATACCAAAGTATTTCCCCCCCTGGCCTTGTAAACTGCTCTCATAACTATTTTATTGCACTGAACATTAAAGTTAACTCTCACTCCATTTGAAGTATCAGAGGAAGTGGCATTCTGTATTAATGTATATCTCTGTATGTGCATGTTGGGCAGGACGTCTCAATGTTGGCAACGATGAGCTTGATGAGATGCTAAAGGAAGCCTCCGGCCCTGTTAACTTCACTGTCTTCCTCACCATGTTTGGAGAGAAGCTCAAAGGCAAGGATCAAATTGATCAGAATTGAAATGATAATCATGCTAATGAGGTGCAAATAGCTGCAGAACCCAGCAGATATCAGACACACTGCATACTGATGGATCACTTAGTTTAGCGTCAGAAGCTTGGATTTTGAATGCAACTTCCCCCAGAAATGACTTATGTCATTGTTAATTAAGGTTTTGACATGTATAAGAGTGTATTCGACTTATTACATATTACAGAATAATCAAATTATATGTTACCTTTCTGTGACTGACAGGTACAGACCCTGAGGAGACTATTCTCAATGCCTTTAAGATCTTCGACCCAGAGGGCACAGGAATCCTTAAAGGAGAAGAGTAAGTAGATTTATGCAAATGTAAAAATGTTTCAGCACATCAGCGACTTTTGACTTAAAACAGTCTCAAATGCACAGAATTTAATATATTTCTTTTGTTTCACCTCACAGGATCAAATATCACCTTATGTCCCAGGCAGACAAATTTACCGAAGCTGAGGTAATATACTTTTCTCTCTTTTGAAATGCAAAGGCACAGTTCAAAATTTAAATGTATTATTTAATTTTTAAATAAATAATTTAAAATCATGAAATTGGTGAATTTTAATCATATTTTTTTTACATTTACCTAGGTAAACCAGATGTTCACAAACTTCCCCTTGGATGTGGCTGGCAACCTGGATTACAAAAACCTGTGCTACGTCATCACCCACGGAGAGGATAAGGAACAGGAGTAAAAACTACATTTCCCATGTTTCTCCATGTTTGTTCATGTCCATTTGTATGTTGTCTTCTCCTTAAGCTCTGTACCCGCCTTTTGTCAATAAAGAGATAAAAAAACACATCTAGTCTAGTTACAGTTGTTATTGCAATAAAGTGTTTTAACATGCTCAGAAACTGGCAACAAAGAAGACTTTTCAAATATATAAATAAATGATTTTTCCCATAAAATTTAATTTCAAAAAGTCAAAGCAAAATATTTCGATCTCAATACCGTAAAAACATTACCGTGGGAAACCTTTAAACACTTCTTCTTTCTTAACACAACAAGAAGAAAAAGCCCAAGATTCGGAAAGATTTCGTTCCCTCCCGAGGGGATTACAAAAGCTCAAGCGCAACAATAAGCTTAAAGCCACACTGGCGTGTTGAACGGTGCTCTGCGAACAAGGTCAACAGGGCCTTTTGTCTCTCCAGCTATTCACTGCAGCCCTATTAATAGCAGCCCTTGGTGTGTTCTGCCATTTTGGGTTTTCAGCGAGTCAATGATAGGCTCTATGAATAAGAACAGGTGAGCAGAGGTGTAAACACAATTTATTGTGCTAGACGTTGCACTTTCTATGCACACAAAAGGCCGAATTTGGTTTTAAGGTTCTGTTCTAGTCTATTTTTTGTTTGCTGTGAGTATTGAGATAGGAATGTTTTAATTCAAAGCCACTGCTATATATAATTATGTGCATGAAGGTCATTATAGGTCATCAATCAGAAAACAAAAAGGAAATGACAAGAACTAGGCCTTTTTTGTTTTCTGTAAAGTCTGTGACAAAACATTTATTTTCAGCTTGAATTACTGTGGTATTAAAACATTAGTTTTAGAATTAGAAGTGAATAGTGTCATGAACATTTTTTTTGTATAATCAAGTATCATCTTTGTTGATTAATTAAGCCAGATAACCTGCCCGTCCAACATCCTCACTTTTACTATAATAAAAGAAATGAACTACAGTACATAGACACTTCAAGTTGACATGAAAATCAGATTTTCATAACTTGCTCTTACTCCGAAACAACTTTTTGTTTCTGCTGACATCACTTATGCCACACAGGCTATTGAATACTTCTAACCAATAGCTAACTAGCCATCATTTTAGCAAACTCACATTCGGTCCGACTCCATTCTGGGAAGTAGTTCCCACATTTCACCATCCAATCATTTCCTAATGACTAAAATAAAGGCCTGCCCTTAAGTAAATGCAAGTAAAACGGGTCATGAATGGCAAAGAAAACACATTTTCGACAGGTAAATATAGTGATATCAAAATGTAAAACAAGAAGAATATTACAATTAAACAAAACACTCAAGTAAATAAAATAGAAAAGATCAGTGCCACTCTTATCATGCTCATAAACAAATAGGGATCTGTCCTTCAAAGCAACAGACACGAGATAAAGGCCTTGTGGACACAAGTGTTTGTTATTTACTCTTCATACCCAACAGAGTCCGGCTACTCTCTGTCTGAGGTAAGAGGAGAGGAGGGTCTGGCAGCTGCAACATTTTTAGCACTGCCTGTTAGCATGAAGTCCGCCAGGAGATCTATTCCAGAACCGGAGTCCAACAGAGTATCTGGGCAGAGCGACAAATGGAAAGAAACAAAAATAAAGAGAAATTTGTTGCATGACCATGTGTGTGTCTAAATACAAGGAGTTGGCTGTATATTTCTAGTCCTCTGATGTCATTTTGTATTCTTAAAAGCAATATGAACCTCAAACCTCATGGAACCTCAATAACTAAATAATTGCTACACACGCTAACCTCTCTGGCAGCAACAGTTTATGCCATGAGATCATAATGGCGCTCTGGAATCCAACCGCTCTCTAGTTAGAACTCATAACTGGAAATCTAGATTAATATTAATCCATAATTCTCACCATGAATGCCGAGCATGTGCTCTAGAATGAGAACCCTCTCGGCCAGAATCTTCAGAGCTTCCCTCAACTGCTGCACCTGCAAGAAGGCGGGGCTTTAGCAAGTGACAATAAATCATCATAACAGCACATCCAAAACTCAAAAAACCATCCCAATTTTTTGTGCATCAGCCTTACATCTCCTGGAGTCTCTCCCGGTTCTCCTTTAGGACCCGGAACACCCTATTCACAACAAAAGAAAATAAGAAAAAAGTGAATTTTATAATAATACATTTATATATAAATATAAAAATTAATTAATAAAATGCTATTTAAAAAAAAATTGTAATTGGCAATTAAAACAAACAAACAAATGAATGAATGAACTGTGAAAATATAAATGCAATCCACTATGTGCACTCACAGGCTGTCCTTGCTTTCCTGTTATTCCAGGTGGACCCTTTGAAAATAGAGCAATGCAATTTAATCAGCTCAAATAAAAACAAACATATTTTTATCCAAAAAACAAAATGTATAAGATTAAGATTTAATTTATATCTAAATGTTGGCCTTCGATGACTTACTCTTTCTCCTGGATCTCCTTTGGGTCCCCTGTCACCTGGTGTGCCTGCAAAGCTTAAGGCAGCCTATGATAAATGTGAATTAATCAGTATACTGTGCCTTGTACATCTATATGTACTGTCCAATTATTTATTCCATACATATATACTGTAAATGCATATCACAGAGCATAATGATATAAAATGTCTTACAATTTTCCCTGGAACACCTGGGTGTCCAGGTGGTCCAGCAGGCCCTGTTCAAAATGTACAGATAGAAGATTAAATGTGTAAAGAAATGACTGGGCGGTACGAGATGATGCTGTTATGTATGCTCTGATATTCTACTGTACCTGGTGGACCAGGAGGGCCAAAGGGTCCAGGAGGACCAAGAAAAGCCTGCAGGTCACGATAGGCAGCAAAGTCACTATCTTCATCTGAGACATGTAAGATATGATCATACTGAGGTGAAAACAAATCAGAAGTACTATTAAAAATGTAACTCCACTTGCAGCAAATGTGATTTGAGCAGCTGTACTGCTGTTCTGTTCAGCAGGATTTGGTGCTCAGGTTCTGCTTTGGTTTATCCAGATTCATGCTGCTTCACAGACAGCTAACAAATGACTGATTAATTGCTGACAGACAGAAGCCAACCAGACTCCAGATCTCTGAGAGTTTTTTTTAAGTTGATACTGTGCCAATGCTGCCATCTTATGGTCATGTTGAGAATAACATGTGAAAAGTTGCTGCAGTTTGTGCAAAGACTGGATATAAACATTAACTGAAGCATTTACTTTTTTTTTTTTTACTTCCACTCTGTTATGCATTACTTTAACGCTATTATTAATTAAAATGATAAAACAGCATGTTTAATGTGGACTGTTGTACTAACACTGGGCATGTTGTTTAGCCGTTAGAGTGAAAACATCTCCCCTGATGGAGAAGTGCCCTGTGGGCCCAGGTGGCCCAGGAAGGCCTCTTTCACCTTGTGGTCCTTGCAACCCTTGAGGTCCTGTAGAGTAAGCAGGGGAGCTCAATGTATGAAAATATTTGTTTTAAAATTCCCAGTCAAGGTAAAGAGATAGTTCTTACCTCTAGTTCCTACAGGACCAGGTTTTCCAGAAAACCCTATCTTTCCTAAAGGTCCAGGAGGTCCAGGGGGACCTGGCAGCCCAGCAGGTCCTGGTTGTCCTCTTGGTCCTGGAAATAGAAGTTAATTTACCAGTTTAATTATGAATTATTAAAAAAAAAATATATATATATATACAGTGGGTACGGAAAGTATTCAGACCCCCTTAAATTTTTCACTCTTTGTTATATTGCAGCCATTTGCTAAAATCATTTAAGTTCATTTTTTTCCTCATTAATGTACACACAGCACCCCATATTGACAGAAAAACACAGCATTGTTGACATTTTTGCAGATTTATTAAAAAAGAAAAACTGAAATATCACATGGTCCTAAGTATTCAGACCCTTTGCTCAGTATTTAGTAGAAGCACCCTTTTGATCTAATACAGCCATGAGTCTTTTTGGGAAAGAGGCAACAAGTTTTTCACACCTGGATTTGGGGATCCTCTGCCATGCCTCCTTGCAGATCCTCTCCAGTTCGGTCAGGTTGGATGGTAAACTTGGTTGGACAGCCATTTTTAGGTCTCTCCAGAGAGGCTCAATTGGGTTTAAGTCAGGGCTCTGGCTGAAATTCACAAAATAAAAAGTGTTTGAGATGCAGTGACTAAAACTGTTCTACTTTAATGTAAAGATGAATTGCCATTCCTATTTTGCACATAATTCGATGTATGCTACAATTCAAAGGTTTGGATTCTGTAAGATTAAAGAAAAAAACGTATTCAGCAAGGACAGTTTAAATTGGGCAAAAGTGACAGTAAAGCATTCATAATGTTTCTTTGAACTTTTTATTCATTAAAGAATCCAGAAAACAATGTATCACGGTTTCCACAAAAATATTAAGCAGCACAACTTTTTTCAACATTGACATGAATGACTAATGCCGTCAGGGTTTAGTGGTTGGTATCCAGGAACCACAAGGGAACCATGATATTATGTATTACTTTAAAATTAATTAGTTTGTGAGTGTACTTTTCAGGATCCACAACTTTTTGTTTAGATTTCCTTTTAGGGATATAACTCCCCAAACCACCGTTATCTGCACCATGATGACTAATTAAGTAAAAAAATTAGAGCTGCACCAAATGGTAAAAACTATTTTAAGGCGACACAAAACATTTTACAAAATGTATTTTTTGAGCTGTTAAAATGAACATGTTTACTTAAGATGAAATATACTTTATTGTCCCTGGTAGGGGAAATTTGGTGTAGACTCAAAACCAACATTCCAGCATCACCTGGTACACCTAAGAATATTAAAAAATACTGTGCATACACAATAGACATTCACATCCATATACACCATCACAGATATCAGATAAAAACTAAAACTGCTTCACTCACTGCTCCAGATTCAGCAACCTGATAGATATCGGCACAAACACATTTTTGAATCTGTTCAATTTGCAGCGTCGGATCCTGTACCTTCTCCCAAAGGGTAAGAGTTCATAGCTGGAATGTAAAACGTGAGACGTTAGAGTAATTATTTTAATTGATAAATGCGCTTTACAAATACATCAGAACTGAACTGAAAATGTTTCTTCTCTGCTTCTCTGTCATTACTCTAATAGTGGAAAAAAGACACACTGTCTTATGCTGTATTATGCAAATAAGTAAAGCTTTTCCAGATAATAATGACATATTTTCAGTAGTTCATTAGTTAGTCAGTTTTCAGAAACAATGAGTATTTCTACACAACTGTTCAGCTTTGAGGTCGGTAAGATTTTAATGTTTAATGTCTATTCTTAAGTCTATAATGTTTCTGAAGTCTCATGCACACCAAGGCTGCATTTATTTGAAGAAAAAAAAACTGTAATATTATGAAATATTATCACAATTTAAAATAGCTGTTGTCTATTTCAATGTACTTTAAAATGTAATTTATTCCTGTGATGGAAAAGCTGAATTTTCAGCCATCATTACTCATCAGTATTCATTGTCCCATGATCCTTCAGAAATCATTCTAATATGCTGATTTGCCTCTCAAGAAACATTTGAACGATAGTGTGTTATCACAAAAAGCTTGAAAACCCCATGGGTTATGAGAAATAAATTGAAATTCAACATCGAATTCATAAGCATAGCCAAGTCTTATATTAGATTGTTGAAGATTTTTGATTTGTTGAATGCTATCTCTGGGAGTTCCTCTCTATTGACAATTGGAATATGATTATGGGACAAAGGATCTCTTACAGCTGTCGATCCCAGCTGCAACCACCCTCCCACACCTCAACAGCTTTGCACCAGTGCATTCCTTGATGTCTACTCCTTCTTAGTAAAACATAAAGCTATCCTTTTCACATAGTCAGACACAACTGATCGAAATATCCAAATTCTTGACATATTAAAATGGAAATTTATTGAGCTAAAGAGAGGAACTGGCCTCAATATATGAGGAATGCATTAATGAACAAAACAAAGTTAACTTAGGGAGGGACAACAACAAAATGTCCAGAATTTTGCTGACTAATCTGATGGATGGGAAAAGATTTCTTTGTCTGGGCTGCATTAATGAACAAACAACTTCATCACACTGGTATCTCTTAATACAAGGCACATGAATTTATGACACTGTACATTCCTGAAGGACAAAACATCACTAAAGTGATTGAACATGACATCAACTAGTCACACAGTTCTCAATAACTGGCAAACTGAGCTGAATAAACAGTCAAACCACAACTCCAGGAGAGCATGGATCAGTTAAAAAGTTTCTTATTGCATTTCGGTTTACATACATGGCTGGATTGTTCACTCTTATAGTTGGATTGTTCTTACAACCAGGCTTTGAATCCTGCCAGAAGACAACAGAGAAAGCACAAGTCTGCACTGTGGAATGAGAGACATTGGTTACAGTTGTGGTGATCGGCCGGATACACAGCGTTACCACGGACGACAGTGAAAACCAATCAGAATTAAGTAGGATCGTTCACACAAAATGCGTAGTTGCATTCCACTGCGCTGCACTTCCATTGTTTTTCTATGTAAAAATGCACAGTTGTGTTTGACCATTGTGCTCGCATCTTGACCCTTTTGCATGGCACAGCATTCTGAAAATGTGACGCTGAAGTTACAATAAGTTTTTAAAAAAGAGTCTTGAGACCGTTCTTTTTCATTCTACTGCTTGCGTCTCTCATAGTATTCAATGCATTCCTTGTTTTTCAGTTGCGTTCTACTTGCAACTCCAATTCCACTGCATTGCGTTTGTATTGTTTTCTATGTAAACGTGCAAGACCATTGTGCTTGTGTCTCACATCTTTTGCAACTTTTGCGTTTTTTCCCCATTCCACATTTCCCATTGCATTCCTTCCCTGCATCTTGCATTGTTAAACACAAAAACGCATTCTATGCGGATCAACCCTTTGAAACCTTCAAAGTTTGTCATATTGGTTACACTTTATTTCGATAGCACACTTTAGACATTCTATTAACGATAAGTAATGTTTTGCAACTACATGTCAAATAACTCTCATTAGAGTAATAGTAGACTGTTACATTAGGGTTAGGGTTAGTAGAATGAGTTTAAAATTACTTATTACTTAATGAGGGCAAAATTACTTATAATCAGATTATTATATTCAGATTATTATTATCAAAATAAAGTGTCAGCAGATATTAAGTAGACAGTCTACTAACACTAACTGGTAGTTGATGTGTAGTGTTTTCTTGTTTTTATAACACTTTGTGTTATTTTACCCTAGTATTAAAATAATACAGCTGCTGTTGGAGCAAACTGTATATGCTAAAATAATATTTGCTGTTATCTTCCATCTACCAAGTACAAGTACAAGTTTACCCTGCTAATGTTTACTTCCATGTTCCAAACCCGGGACTATAAAAAGTGTGCATAATGAGTGAAATCAGACACAGCATTCTTTGTTAGGCCTCATTACACATGACAACTAGAAATGCTGGGATCTCACACAGACTTTGACCTAACTTGAGCTGTTTGACATTAAACCATTCCCATCCAGAAAAACATGAGAATGTGTGTCATAGATTAATTATCCCTATTGGAGCAGAATTTATTTACACTCTTGTGACCTCTACCACATCTAACTGTACTATGTCAAATTAATCAAAATGAATCAAAAGCACTGACTCATTTCCTCAAATATTCCCTCAAATATTTTCTTCTAGCTATTTATTTCAGTGTCAATTAAAATGTATTTACCCAATATATGCAAAGACCCAGAGCTGTGCTGGTTTTGATTATGATTATCTCTCTAGGATAACAGTAAAGTGAGTCAGTAGGGAGTGTAACTGTGCTCATATGACATGGCATGATAATATTCATATTCAGATCTAAGACTTTCGATTGCAGATTTTTGTGTCATGGCAAATCTGAGCATGTTTTGTAACATAGTCATAATGCATTTTCTCTTGGTTAATATAGAAACATGTTTATGGATGTTTTGCACTAAAGTGTTTGGTGTTCATATAGCAAGAAAGGAAATACATTCAGACGTGCATATAGTTATGACTCATTCATTTTGAGATTTCACCCAGATGCTTGATTTCCACAGTCAGATCAGCTGTTGTCACTCACATTCTCACCCACACAATGAATGTAAGGGATCTTTTTTTGTTGTTGCTAAGAGACTTAAATTTAAAAAAGAACCACCCACCAAACCATGCCAAGTCAAATGTGAGTGGTGTTTGCTCATGCAAATCGTCTCGGGTTACATATGTAACCCTAGTTCCTCGAGGGAACGAGACGCTGCGTCGGAAACGCTAGGGGAATGCCCTTCAGCGTGATGGGCTCTGAACCTCGTGTGTAATCAGACCAATAGATGGGTGAGACGTCACGGGCGGGTGACGTAATGACCAGGAAGCTATAAAAGCTTGAGTCCAGCGTCAGCTTCTAGGAATGAAGCAAGTGCTGGCAGGTACGCCGGAAGTATGGCACTGGGATGCAGCTTCTCGTTCCCTCGAGGAACTAGGGTTACATA
>NW_015505211.1:3462761-3463382 GCF_001515645.1 Sinocyclocheilus grahami
AGTCAAGATAAGAAGGGGCCACTGAAAGGGCCTGCAGATCCCCACCTCTCTTGAGAGAAGATATCGCCAGAGGAAGGTAGTTTTGATAGTAAGGAGGCGATCAGATATCTCCTCAATAGGCTCGAAGGGAGGCCTACAGAGAGCCTCTTGCGCCACAGCCAGGTCCCACGTGGGGACACGAGATCATACCGAAGGCCTCAGCCTCAGCACACCGCGGAGGAAATGTGTAACTAGGGGTTGTCTGCCCACTGACTGGCCACCAAGAGGGTAGGCCAGATATCTGCTTCACCACCCTGGGGTGAGGCATCCATTCCCTGGGCCTCGGCCCCTGTCTCGACAGGATGTCTGCTCCCAAATTGAGATGCCCAGGAATGTAAACTGCTCTCAGTTTGCCCTGGGACCACACTTAGATCTGGTACGCTAGTTTGTACAAACGGCATGAGCGCAGACCTCCCTGGTGGTTGATGTAAGAGACCACCGCTGTGTTGTCGGTGCGCACCAACACATGGTGACCTCTTAGGTCTGGGAGGAAGTGTCTTAGTGCATGAAGCACGGCCAGCATCTCCAGGCAGTTGATGTGCCACGTGAGATGGCAACCACTCCACAGACCGCGGGCAGGGT
>NW_015505211.1:3463680-3505919 GCF_001515645.1 Sinocyclocheilus grahami
AACAACTGACCCTGCTGCTCTAGAGCCCGCCGCGGAGGTGGCGAGCCTCTTAGCACCGCTACGTTGCCGGGCGGTAACTGAGAGTGGCGTTCGCGGGAGACCGCTGTGCCCTGTAACTCCGGCAGCGTTAGCAGACCGATCTCCTGAGGGCACTGAGGCGAGACGGACACCGTGTAATGCGGTGTAACCCGCTCCACCCCAGAGGGGACTGCCACTCGGCCAGTGGCGTCAGGACTTTTTGGCAGAGGACCTCTTAGTCTTAAGTACAGTCCGCAGATCCAGCTTAGACTTTGAGGCCCCCGACCTAGAGCGTCGCCTCGACCCACTGTCTCGACACAGGGGAGTACGTGAGGCCACGCTCTGTTTTTGTGCACTGCTGACCGCTTCAAACTCCTCAGAGGAAGAGAGGTAAACACGTGCTCTATTTATTTATTAAATACGGTCTGGTGAGTAAGATTCACATTGAAATCGAATGATGTAATATTCACGTTGCCTCGGCAGCACGCGAGCCACTCAGTCACACCAACAACATCAATCTCCTCAGAAAAAGATGGCCGCATCAGCAAGCTCTCACTCAGAGGGGGAAGAACCGCATGTTCCGAGAGCTGACTCTGCGTGCTTGCGCTCAAGCAGAAAACAAACAAACTGTGTGTATCCCCACCCGTAAAGTAACGCGGGCAGGGAAGAACACACAGCCTGAACGCTGCCTGCCCTCACCTTAGTGTCTGGTTTTGTCTTGAGATTTCGTTTTGACAGACTAAAATAAGACTCACAAACAGATATCAGACTGACACACACACAGAGCACTTGCGGAATGACAAAAAGCTGACGCTGGTCTCACCGCACGTGCTTTTATAGCTTCCTGGTCATTACGTCACCCGCCCGTGACGTCTCGCCCATCTATTGGTCTGATTACACATGAGGTTCAGAGCCCGTCACGCTGAAGAGTGTTCCCCTAGCGTTTCCGACGCAGCTCGAGTTCCTGAAGAGGAACTCTTGCAAGATGCCTGGGTGTTCTGGGTGGTTGCCAGGGCATTGTTGTGCGGTTGCTAGGGTGTTCAGGGTGGTTGCTAGTGTTCTGAGTGGTATCTATGTAGTTGCTTGCTTACACAAATCAAAAGAGGCCAACCATGAAATATCTATGCCTGGGTGTTCTGGGCGGCTGCCAGGGCATTGCTATGCAGTTGCTAAGGTGTTCTTAATCATTGCTAGGGTATTCTGGGTGGCTTTTATATGGTTGCTGGCTTACACAAGTCAAAGGAGGCCAACCACAAAATCCCTATGCCTGGATGTTCTGGGTGGTTGCCAGAGTATTGCTATGCAGTTGTTAGGGTGTTCTGGGTGGTTGCTAGGGCATTGTTATGCGGTTGCTAGGGTGTTCTGAGTAGTTGCTAGGGTATTCTGGGTGGTTTTTATATGGTTGCTGGCTTACACAAATCAAAAGAGGCCAACCATGAAATATCAATGCCTGGGTGTTCTACGTGGTTCCCAGGATGTTGCTATGTGGTTGTTAGGGTGTTCCAGGTGTTTGCTAGGGTGTTCTGGGTGGTTTCTGTGTGTTTGCCTGTTTACACAAATCAAAAGAGGCCAACCACGAAATCTCTAGGATAATCTTGGTATGTTTGGCTTGTCTTAAGCCAGGCACACACAACAGGAGTTTTAGGCCGATTTAGCCCCGATTTTCCCCTCCCGAGGATCGGAGAAAAAATCTTTTTGAGGACCTCGATTAGTTCTGATGTTCGGCGCGGTTTATCTGATAATGTGAGGCATTTACAGATCGAATCTTGCACCTCCCAATCTGCTCGCACACAAATTGGGGTAATCCCCATTAATATCAAACATGTTTGATATTTAGGATTTTAAATCAGGATGATGACGGCTTTGATTACATCAGTACTTTCACAATAGTCAATACGCAAAACAAGCTGCTTTAAAGGTCTGTTGGATAGTGGAGATGGATAATGCATAATGTGTTAAAAACTTACCACAACCGTAAGGACAAAGAGTGTAGAAAATTGCTAGCATGCTAGCTAACATATGTAAACATTGCTGAAACGTCAATGACAATCTGCTGCGTGAGATCACGTGAGGCACTCCCTCTGGCAAGATAAGATTGGGGTATTGCTATGCAGTTGTTAGGGTGTCCTGAGTGCTTTCTATGTGATTGCTTGCTTACACAAGCCAATAGAGGCCAACCACAAAATCACTATCGGTAATTTTCCAAAATCGGGTACTGTCTGTGTATGTACTACATATGAATTAGAACCTACTTTGCGACCGTTAAAAAAGTATGCTCTATAATGGGTAGAATGAATGAAACTCAGACGTACTGCATCCGCCATATTGCTACTGTCATGTGACCTACCAGCATCAGTTGTGCCACTTCACTGACACTCATCAATCCTCTCCCGTGGCCTCATGGGATAGTTAAGCATCCATCGAATGCGCACTTCAGAATCCCACCGGAAGTAGTAGGTCATCCGGGTACTGTTTTTCGAATACTATGAATTCAGACTACTACTACTCCGTTTGCGTACTCTTTTTCACATACTATATAGTAGGAAAGTATTTGATTTTGGATGCCGCGTATGTTTGGGTGTTCCGGGTGGTTGCTAAGGCATTGCTAAGTGTTTGCTCTAAGTGGTTTTTATGTGGTTGCTGGCTTACACAAGTCAAAAGAGGCCAACCACAATATCCCTATGCCTGGGTTTTCAGCGTGGTTGCCAGGGCATTGTTATGCGGTTGTTAGGGTCACAAGTCAAAAGTGGTCAACCATAAAATCTCTATTATAGTTGTGCTATGTTTTGCTTGTCTTAGCAAACACCACTAATAAATGTCTATGTAATTGGCTCACAACACATAACAATTCCTTTGTCTTACAGCCATTAAATTGATTCAGTAATGCTTCAGTGAACTTGAAATCAGCAAAAAATGAGCTCCCTCACCCTCTCTGCAGTCTTCTCCATGGAATCCTGGACAGCATCGCCATTCCAGAGAAGTGATTTTCCTGTAGGTCACTCTGTACATGGGTCTCACCAGAGTTCTGTAGCTGGGAAAATACAGAGAGGCAAAGCACGCACAGAGTCTTTTACTTGTCGTCCAAGTTAACGTGAGAGTGAATAGCAGAGTATAACCCAGTGTATACCATGAGATCATTTATTTTCTCTGTACCTGATGAGGTTTGGACATGGTCCAGGCCATCGGCAACTCTGAAACAGCCGCTGCACAACAGTCTCTGTCCCATTTTGCGTCTGGCATGAAACGGTCTTCTGTACTGTGTACTGGCACCAGTTCCTTATTCGTTCCATGTTGAATAAACAACGATAACGACAAAGACCAGACAAATCAGAATACTGCTAAATCAAGAATTAAACAGAAAAAAAAATCCATGGAGAAATGAATGAGCAAATTTTTTTGCATATCAGAAAATAAGGAAATTAAATCATGGAAAATAAGAGATTTAGGTAGGGAGCTTGAAATTTCCTTTTCACAAAACTCAGATTGATGGCACTGCAAAGCAAACAGTTATGTGGCTTCAATAGTTTTAGTGCCATTATGTTTCTTCATGAATCTCCTTCACTTCAAAAGCAAGATAAAATGCAGTACAGTGGACTGAGGGTCCTCTGAGAGACCCTCTCAGAGGCACAAGCATATCTTTTTTCCTTTACCACGGGAGACTGAATGATTTATTCTCTCCCGACATTCGTATAACACCCAAAAGAGTCTGACAGACATTCTTGAAGAGAACTAAAACAAAAAAAACAATGTGTGCCTGCATCTGCATGCTTTGTTTCTAAACTCAATCTGGGAAACTTCCCTTCTGAACATCCCAGGATTGTGACCCGGCACTGTTTGTTTCATTATTCAAGTCACTGATCATAATTTTTTCACAGGACAGACTGTGATGAATTGTGACCGGACCACAGACATACAAGAAGCTCCACACGTCTAGACTAAAGAGCTCAACCGCATGTAAAACCATAAAATATTTTGCCCACTGTCTTTTAGGGAAAAGAATGCTTCATTTTTAACATAAATAATTTTGGCTTTGTTTCAGTTTATGCTTTTTCTGGGAACTTAATTAGGGGGCCCACAGGGGCCTTCACAGATCCGTTTAGGACAGACAGACAGACAGACAAATAGACAGACAGACTGACAGACAGATAGATAGACTAGATAGATAGATAGATAGATAGATAGATAGATAGATAGATAGATAGATAGATAGATAGATAGATAGATAGATAGATAGATAGAACAGAAACAGCTGTGAATAAAATATCTAGAAATAAAAATTGTGTTGGGTTAAGATAATAATAGAATTGTTTTAACTATTCAAAGTTTATCGAGTTCATTTACCTTAATCCATAATTCTGCAGTATAATAGCCTAAGGCTTTAAATCAATCAGTTCGATAACCTAATGTTTATTCCAGCCGGTGACAGGTTTACCTGTTGAGTGTGTTTGCTCCAGTGTTGTGTTCCGACACTGTGCGCTGCAGTCTCACTGGAACCTGATAAATAGCTGCGGAAGCTTTAAAAGCTCGAAAGGAAAACATGAAAATACAAAGAAGTTTCCAAAATCCCTCACGCATGGTCCGACGTCTAACAGCTCTTCCCTTATTCCCTGTGCTTTATCTGATGTTATCCTGCTCAGACGAGTTGTGTTAAACGCCTGAGTGAGCTATTGAGAGACTTGAATGACGGGTGAGGAGAGACAGTCACTGACTAGAGTAAAATACAATCCCCTCTTCTGGAGTAAAATACTGGCTGTGTCTCATAACCTATCTGACTGACTATCTAGTACCTACTACATCATAGTCAGCATTGCCAAAAATGCTGCAGGCGTGTTTGACATCCAAAACGCGGTCTAGGTAGTATTAAGGTACTGTATAATCTATATGCCAAAACAAGTACAAGTACAGTAATATGTATTAAGTAAATATCTCAGATGTTCCAAACGTAGCCTACAATACGTAACATATTAATAACAATATATATATTTTATGAAAAATGGGGCTTCAGCACCACATGCAGGTCAAACGTTTGGTAAAACGACAAGTTTTGTATTGAATCCCCATACAAAACTTAAAATATATATTTTTAATATACGCTACAAATCAAAAGTTTGGGGTTGGTAAGATTTTTCCATGTTTTTGAATACAGTACACATAATAATAGTTTGAAATAGTATTATAATTTAAAACAACTGTATTCTATTTAAAAATATTTGAAAAAGCAATTTGATGTGATGTAAAGCTGAATGTTCTGCTGACATTATTGCAGTCTTCAGTGTCACGTGATCCGTCAGAAATCATTCTAATATGCTGCTTTGTTGCTCAAGATACATTTCTTATTATATCAAGGTTGTGCTGCTTAATATTTTTGAAGAAACCATTTTTCACCACGATTCTTTGATTAATAGAAAGTTCAAAAGAACAGCATTTATTTGAAATAGAAATCTTTTGTAACATTGTAAATGTCTTTACTGTCTCTTTCCACCGATTTTTAATGCACCCTTGCTGGATAAAATTATTAATTTATTTAGCCAAAAAAAAAAAAAACCTAACCCCAACCTTTTGAACTGTAGTGTACATTGCTATCATTTTTAAAGAATAAAGACAAAAATAAATCTTGAATATGAATCTTGAAAGGTCTAAAATGTTTCATATTTGCATCAAATAACAATATGACTGCTTCATTGAACTCATAGTGCCCACTAGACCAGTGTGCAAAAAAATAAAAGGTGGCATAAGTGACAGGCGTTTCTATGGGTGTGCTACAGAGACAAAAAACAAAACGAGAGCTGATAAGACAGTTGGAGGCACTACAGACCCTGAGAGCAGAATCTACAAACAGAAAATCGAGATATTATTCACATCTTTTGAAACATGACTTAAAGACTTCATTTCAATCTGCATGTAAACTTACAGAATTTGATTAAAGACATTCTGCATGTTGAGTCATTGTTTTTATTAAAAGGGAATGGTGTGGTCTAATGAGATTACTTGTGCATAAAGCATGATGTATTAAATTGCATTTCAAGTACCCTTGTCATTTACTTTCTTTTTGTCGTGGTTTTGGAGGACATTTTCTTCAACAATGGCTAAGTCTTCAGTCAACATGAAATTAAATTATGGCTTTCTTTTTTTAACAAGCATCACATTCAACTGAAGATAAAATAAAACTATTAGCATTATAATAACTGTAACAGCAATTTCAACAAAAGGGCTTTATAGTGATAGTACATTCATTCATTCTCCCTGTAAACAGGAATGTCTAGTTAATAGTCTGGCCTTTTTTTTTGGTTTTGGCCTATAAACGTTGAATCAATGCTTCATTCATGTTATGTCAGAATTAGTGTAAGAGATAACAATTCAGAGATTCTACTATGAGATCTTCACAAATGAACGATAATCCTGACATGACCTGAATGGAAGCATATTCTAGAAGATACAAAGGGAAAGCAAAGATTTGTACATCTAAAATGTTGCAAAGCGATCCCATGCGATAATAAATATAGTGCTTTTTCGATGTCTGGTCCATATTGTGTCTTTTGCAGCAGTTCTAGGAAGGCCAGTGATCAGTCTGGCTGATTATCAATGCCCAGTGTACAGTGTGTGTGATTGTGTGTGTGTGTGTGTATGTTAGCTAAGAGGGGCCGCCTGAATGACCGAGACCTGCTCGGTACAGATTCTTTTCAGTGGTGGGGCTCCACAGCTGTCCTCAGCCTCCTGTACCCAGAGAAAAAGGAGCAATTAATTATTAATTAGTTATTAATTTCAGTAGTACAAAAGGCTTAATATATACAATCTAAAAAATATATAATACAAAATAAATCTAGTAGAATAAATGACAAATATTGTTTAATTTTTTTTTAAACATTCATTATATATAAATTAAATATTATATATAGATATTTATGTAATTTTTTTATTTTCTCATATACAGTATACCCAAAATATATATATATAAATTTGAAGGCAAGCAAGGTTCACAACCCAAGGCAGAGGGGCTGTCGCAGCATTCATGCTTTATGCAGAACCTCTGACTGCTTTTGTACTGTTTTGTACCTGAGCAGTGAGGGGTAAAAGATCTTCCTTGATCAGTGTTGGCGGCTCATCTGCAATCTCACTTGACTGCAGCAGTGGCTCTAGAAAAAAAAAGTTATAATTTTTAAAAGTGGGTCAACGGACTAAATTATCTCAGTAAACTCCTGTGAAATGTGTAGTTTTGGAGATAAAAACATAATTCATTTGTTCAGATCAAAATCACAATGACACAAAGAGGGCAAACAACTTACTGTGAAATCTCAGGTTAATATGACTAAATATTTAAGCAAGATTTATAAAATTACAAGCTTTATAAAACACTGGATATACCTTTGGAAATGTATAATATAATGTAATGTAATATAATATAATACATTAATTAATTAATTAATTAATCTCTCAGCTCTGAGATTAACATAAAACTCAATGAAAAATGCAAAGTATGAGTCTCACCTTCCATGATTTCTTGGCCGAGAGTGGGCGGCTGTGGATCATCTGTACAGTAGTCTAGACTCTGAAGTGCAGGGCTGACCGGCTCACTGGGCTGTGGACTGGAGTTATTGCTGCTGTCTGCAGCTACTTTAAGCTGGTACGAGTCTGACAGAGAACTCTGGTTGCTGTTCTCATCTGAGAAGCCAGGAGAGAAAGAAAGAAAGCAATACGGGTTTGGAACTACAAGAAGCTGATTATGGTAAAATGTTAATTTTTGGGTAAACTATGCCTTTGAAACTTGAATCTCACATGCAAATGTTTACCTTGAAAATCTAACAGTACAGAACAGGCGTTATCAGATGCCTCCTCAGTGGAAAAATTCTTCCGTTGCATCTCACCACCCACAGACACTTTGCTCTTGTCCTTCTAAAAGATATCAGGTTACAGGTGCAGTAAATACAGTGAAGGAGTTTGGAAAATCCATTACGTTACAGATAATATGTTGATCTTATGTATAAAACGAACTCTCAAACAATTAAAACCAAGAGAAATGAACATGTTAGATGTGTCGTACCTCCTTTGTGTCCACCACAGGAACCCATTTAAATATTCTTAATGATGTATCTCCAACTGTGACCCATTTCTTCTCCCTGAAATAGAGCAATTGTGTAACAGCTTTCCCATATACATGACTTGAAAGCTCTATCAAGTTTCCATGTTAAAAACGCAACCATGCAGAAAAAAAGCACTTATCAAGTTTCCAGATGGAGAAAGTTTAAAGGCTCCTCTAAGAACTGCTTTTTCGGGACATGTGGGATTACAAAGTCCATTTGTTGATGTGTTGAACCCTATCCAATATCCCAATTTATTTCAATCACAAAAGTGCTTGGTTTTTGCTGGCCTAAACCCTGATTGAATGTGCTTGGATTACTCTCTTGCACAGTAAATGTATAATAGACTTTATAAACTAGTAAAAAAAAGAAAAGAAAAATTATAGAATTTATATAAGGTTACTGACAGTCCTACACATTACGCCTCTTCAAAACATGAAGAAACCTTTTAAAAGTCCTCTCTAGTCCCGCCTCTTTTTGCCACTTGTCCCTTGAGAAAACAAAGACAAGTGCGCAGCCATTGGCTGTCTCTTGTGTCAATCAAACCGCATCCTCTTATTAAACTCCTCCTCCTTTCCGACTGAAGTTTCTCTTTTGAAAAACATTTGTCTCTTTGAAAGTATCGTGACGCAGCCCGTCATACTCACCATCTCCGTACTCTCTCGATGGCCGCCATCACTTTCTTAATGTCATCTTTAGCGCGGCTTCGGGTCTCTGCGCGAACCGAGCGACCAGACATTTCTGAATTTTATCGGTACTCTTACTGGAATCGTGTCGGTCTCGCAGTCTGGCTTCGCAAATCTCGCGTCGCGAGAACTCAGGACCACTTTCCAGAGCTTCTTGACTGATCCCACCTACTTATAGACGGCACAGGTGGCTGCTGTTGTTTATCTTTATTACATTTGTAAACTTTATTGTAAGATGAAAAAGCCACTAGTCATATATATTCAGTCAACGACCGATGGCCCAAACCGATCTTGTAACAGCTGTACATATTTATAACCTAAATGCTTTAATATAACTCATAAAGGTTATAGTTCATTTCAAAATAAAGGCCCTCTGGGCCCGTTTTTATTTTTTAGATGAATTAAGATATCAAAATGGGTATTGTAATTATTAAAGTTAATGTTAAATATTTTAGACGTTATTTACAAATATCATATAGGCCCTATATATATATATATATATATACACACATTTATAAATTAAGGGTATTTTTTCCACCTCAGTATGACAGCATTTTGCCTTTGCAGGATACTACATTTCCCCTGAAAATGTCACTTTTAAAGCCACAAAGAGACGGCAGTAAAAAAAAAATTTTAAAAAAGGAACAAAAATTGACAAACCCTTAAAAACAGCCAATTTATTCAACAAAACCAGTATGCAAAGCAACCAAAAACAGACCAGCTTTCAAGTGAAAATAAATCAGCTTTTAGTTCTTTGTTGCATTCAGCACTGTGTCCAGAGCATTCTGAGCATCTGTTATCTGCTGCTGGAGTCTCTGTCTCACTCCATCATTTGAGGCTTTCTTCAGCATGGTCTGCATGTCCTGGATGGCAGCACGGTAACCGGTTACATTGTGAAAGACGTGAATGGCACGGTCCCCACTACTTACTAAGAAACGATTATTGATGTCAAACTTAAGGTCAGTTATCTCTTCGCTGTGAACACCGTGAAACTCCTCCTCTAGTTCACCAGTGCTGGCACTGTACATGGCTATATCACAACCGTTTGATATGGCTACTACACGACCGTCGGGAGACAGGGCAATGCGGCTCCCCTCTGCCACCTGACATGGCACAGTCCGGAGCAAATATGGGTCCTGCTTATTCTTATACTCCACATCAGTGTCCCACAGCTTCCACGTGCCGTCTTTGGACACAGTCACCATTCTGTAAAAGGGAGTGATAGAAATGTTATTGAATATTGCTATTAAAACAATAAACTGCCAATTCAAGTTTCTGCGCAGTTCAGACTCAAGTAACAAAATTATTAACACGTTTTAAAATCTGTTCACCAATAATAAATTTGTTTTTTGTTAACTAAAACTAATAAAATAGTTGTTAATTGAAATAAGTTGTAAGAAAATAAAATATAAATATTAGATGAAAAACTTTAAAATCTGACAATAGTTTAATTTGAAGTACTAAATTTACTGAAATAACTGAATAAAAATAAATTTAAGCTAAATAAATTACAAAAAAAAAAAAAATTACAAAAGCACATAAAATTACTCAAATTAAAATCTAAATTCAAAATATTTAAAAGATAATTCAAAATATTAATAAATGCTATAGTATTTAGCACCGATTAATAAACAAATTATTAACATATTTATTTATATGAATCAGTTATACATTTATGATTTTATTTATATAAATATATTGATATATTGAAGATGAGAATATCTTGCCTCCGAGAGTCATTAGAGAAATCAAAGGAGTAAACCCCAGTGACATTGAATATTGAGAGATATTGAATATATTTTTTGTTCAATGGTAAAAGATGAGAATATCTTGCCTCCGAGAGTCATTAGAGAAATCAAAGGAGTAAACCCCAGCTGAGTGTCCCTTAAGGTCAAACGCACGGGCAACCTCTCTGAACTCCCCTGATTTAGCAAAGCAAACCTCCCACACCTTCACATCAGGGGTAAAGCCACAGGAAGCAACAAACCTTATGGGAAGGAAAAAATAGTGGTTTTCAATCTATTTATGTGCATTATGTCCAAACTCTTTATCACCACTAATGCGGCACATGAATCTTTTTTATCCCAGAGGGGCTGCTTGTATTCTTTCTTGAACTAACCTTCCACACGGTGACACAGCAACATGCGAGTTGGTCATCTGATTAGTGTTTATAGTAGCTAAAACCTCTCCCTTCAGATCCCAGATCACAATGGTAGTGTCAACAGAGGCAGACATTATAAATTTGCCTGAAAACCAAGTATAAAATTACTAAAGTCTTACGCAAGCTTGCTTACTAGCCTTAGTTCAGATGCATTTAATTACTGGAGTCCACTGACCCGTCTCTGCGATTCCGATGTTGATAACGATCCCCTTGTGTTTTTGAGGGAAATCCTCCGAGGCAGCTTTGAAACTGAATGTCCCATCATCCTTTTTAATCATCTTATAGATGCGAATGGTCTCTCCATTAGCCAGCCAAGTGATAAATGCTCTAGGGACAAACACAAACCAGTCAGCAGCAATAACAGTTATAGAAAACTGTTAGATTTAATCTAATTGAACGGCATGTTATAATGAAGCCAAACGTACCGAGAGTCTGGGCTGAAGCGGACGAGTGTGGCATGGTCAAACTCAACGTTGGCCCGCAAGCACTTGTGATCTCTGTCCAGGAAGTCTTTAGAGCTCCAGATCCTGATGGTACGGTCATCAGAGCAAGATGAAAGGTATTTGCCATTGCTACTAAAATCCAGGCAAGTGACACTGCCACTGTGATTCTAGAAAGGAGAAATGAAATGCACAGAAATATCAATATACATGATTTTTAGGTAATGAATTTTCAGCAGCCATTACTTCAGAACTCCTTATAATATGCTGATTTGCTGCTCAAGAAACATTTTAATCATCATCAATGTTGAAAACAGTTGTATAATATTTTTGTGGGGACCATGACATTTTTGATTAACAGAAAGTGACACCATTTATTTGAAAAATAAATCTTTTGTAGCATTATAAATGTCTTTACTATAACATGCTTTGACAGTAAATGTCGTCATGTGTTTGCTGAAGCTTGTGATTATGGTAAGGGGTATTACATTTCTGACACGTGCTTGTGGTGTTCGGCCAATCACAATGCACTGGGTCAGCTGGCCAATCAGAGCAGACTGCACTTGTCAAAGGAGGGGCTTTGTTGAAAACGAAGTGTTTGAGAGAGGCGGGGCATAGAGGACCTACAATAATGTACAGTATTTGAAAAAGAATGTGTTTTTTGAACATTAAAGCATGTCAACATATTCTGTTACACCAAATAGCTTACACAAAATAATGATCTTTAAAATAGCATCATATGACCCCTTTAAGTATCGATACTATCGATACTGATGTTGTATCGAAAAGATCGAACCTCACATAAAAATATCGATTCTAAAGTGCATTTTTAACCATTAGTTTCATCGGAACACGCAAATGCTGAAAGACAGAACCAATCAATTACAGACAGCGTTCACTGCTGACGCATGGCTCACAGTGCTTGTTTAAATAGGGCTGCGTTTCCCAAAAGCATTTTTGTTCAAATAATTGCAGCCTTGGTGAGCACGAGACTTAAAAAAATATGACAAAATCTTACTGACCCCAAACCTTTGTGTACATGTAACATTTATTTTAAATTGGCTAGTTTGTGGAAGTAAATTTATTTAAACTGGTTGTTAAAAGTTCAAATGGATTGTGTCCTGTTCTGTAATTGCTGTCAATAAATCTGTCAGAAAAAAATATGCTAAAGTTTCACCTTTAGGGGCACAACAGCCTGGCAGCCTTTTACAAAAATGAACCATGGTTGTATTACAGTAACCACAGTTTACCACAGTATTTGAACTAAAACGGCAGTAACCACAAATTTACCATGGTAATTATAATAATACATTTTAGTACTTATGTAACACCATGTTTATTTTTCATGAGGTATCCTCAAAGGTGCACCTTTGTAACTTATCTACTCTTAAAACATGCATACTTGTATGGTACTAATATGCACACTTTTAGGGGAATAGTTGCACCTTTGAGATTTACTGCGCCAGTAAAGGGCTAAAATACAATTATAGTATATTTTATTTCTGACAATGTAAACAAAAAAAGGCCTATGAAATGTTAAAAAACATGGCTTTAAAATCTAATATTAAGTGAGAATAATTACTGATTATATTCTTTTAATAATTTAAAAGATCAGTTTAGTTTAGAGGTATCGGTATCGATATCGGCGATACTGGGCTTGAAAATATCGGTATCGGATAAAAAAAAATAAAAATAAAATAAGAGGTATCGCCCATCCCTACCCTGGTGTAGGATATAATAGTGCGTCATTCTGTCATCCTTGGTTTTATTTATTTTTTAATTCTAAAAATTTTTTATTTCCATGTTATTTTCCATATATATTCTGCATTCGACTTTAGGTGTTGCTTCATTCAATTATATTTGGATAATCTCCTCTGATAAATGCACACACATACAAATACATATAAAATATTATGCACTACAATATTCAACAAATTTTTTTTTTTTGCTTTAAAGTCCATGAAATGGCATTCACAAACAATTTTACCTTTGTAATTTTGGATGGAAACAAAATATTGAAAAAAAAGTAAGATAAATAAAGGAAAAGAAAAAGGTTTGATTTTATCCATCAGGAATTGATTAGATCTAGTGATACATACACACACACACACATATACAGTGGGGGAAAAAAGTATTTAGTCAGCCACCAATTGTGCAAGTTCTCCCACTTAAAAAGATGAGAGAGGCCTGTAATTTTCATCATAGGTATACCTCAACTATGAGAGACAAAATGAGAAAAACAAATCCAGAAAATCACATTGTAGGATTTTTAAAGAATTTAAATAAGAGGTATCTCCCATCCCTACCCTGGTGTAGGATATATAGTGCGTCATTCTGTCATCCTTTGTTTTATTTATTTTTTAATTCTAAAAATTTTTTATTTCCATGTTATTTTCCATATATATTCTGCATTCGACTTTAGGTGTTGCTTCATTCAATTATATTTGGATAATCTCCTCTGATAAACGCACACACATACAAATACATATAAAATATTATGCACTACAATATTCAACGATTTTTTTTTTTGCTTTAAAGTTCATGAAATGGCATTCACAAACAATTTTACCTTTGTAATTTTGGATGGAAACAAAATATTGAAAAAAAAGTAAGATAAATAAAGGAAAAGAAAAAGGTTTGATTTTATCCATCAGGAATTGATTAGATCTAGGGATACATACACACACACATATATATATATATCTATATTTTTATATCTATCTATCTATATATAAAAATTAAGTGTGAATCATTTATAATCCATCCATTAATACAAATTCAACACCTCAGAGACTAGTCCATACATGCATTTATTTGAAGGACAACCCATTGTTCTTTAAAAAAAGGAAACAAAAATAGAACATATTTCCAGTTAACATTTACAATACAATCTATCCATGTATTATATTTATATTAATTCATTCTTTTTGACATCATCAATCCACAGGTGCTACAGCATGATTATTAAATTATGTAAATAGGATTTTTAAATATATTAAATTAAATTAATTTACTTTACTTTTAATTAAATAACACTGTTAAATGTAATCTTCAGCAAATAACAAAATATAAATTTTTCATACGGTACAATATTATTCTATGAAATTCACTTTCAAATAATTGTACATTTTAGTGTTTAATTTTTAACTTATTTAAACAAAATAATATAGCACTTTAATTAATTTAGTTAACTAAATTCTAAAAAAAATTATTTTTAACTTATTTAGACAAAATAGTATTGAATTTTAATTGAATTGTGAAAAGAATCCTGCTCAATAAGACCAGCAATGTGCATCAAAGTACACAAACAACAAAGTGAAACAAAGTAAATAGGGTTGATTTTGATTTCATGTTGACTTTAAAGGGAAAAATGCTTGGAAATAATTACTGATAGAACAAACCTGCTGAATGCTCTGCACAGCAGAGTTGGTTTCATCTCCCACGGTGGTCGAGAACTCAGTGGTTTTGCTGGTGAAGTCAGCATACTCGTCTGAATCAGACAGCTCTGGCTCATGAGGCAGGAGTTTAGCCCTATTCTTGGTGGGATTGGAGTTCCTGGAGACTTTTTCCGCAGTCAGAGAGCCTTTCTCCAGAGTCAGAGAGGGCTGAACAACAGAATGACAAACAGAAACCAAATAATAATAAAAAAACACACACATTCAAATTTCGCTCATGCAGCACAATCCTCCTTTAATTTTCATTCTCTGTCTATTATCATGCAAAACAGGCTGTTACAAGACAAACCTGTGCAATACTGATGGTGGAAGCATCGACTGTTGATGGTTCTTGAAGATCAAAGTCACCCAATCGTACGGTCACAATCTGCTGAGATCACATGAAGCTTAGACATCTAGGCTTCCATAAGCTCAAAAATGTTCAAGTGAAAAAGTGAAATGAAAATGTCCTTTAAATTCAGTCAATATTTTGTCATTTCATAGTCATTCATTTTCAATGAATTAATTAGTGTTATTTTAGTCCATTGTACGCACTAAAATAGCATGTAATTTTCAGTAATAGAGGAACTGTAATATTGTGAAATATGATTACAATTTAAAAGAACTGATTTCTATTTGCATATTTACAGTTTTTGTTTACAGTTTTAGCGGCATCATATTTTTTTGGAAACTGTTTACCATTTTTCACCTGTCTACCATTCAAAAGTTTGGAGTATGCTTAAAAAATAAATTAACACTTTTATTCAGCAAGGTAAAACAGGTCCATTTTGCTGACAAAGATAGCATGTAATTTACTCAACCAAAACATAATTTATTTGATGAAAACTTACAGATAGAGAAATGTAGAAACATTTATAGTTTATTTATTTAATTTCAATATGTAAAATACATTAATGAATGCATAAAATGTTTTAAATGTATAAAAAGATTTATGCATGAACTATAGATGAATTACTTGATGCACTTGATGATTTTTTTTACATTTACATTTATGCATTTAGCAGTAATTTAATTTATATAATCTTAATTATCACTGACAATATCAAAAAAGCGTTTTTTTGAAAAATATATGTGGTTGTTTCTCACCTCGGGGTGTTTGCGGCGCATGTGGCGGTTCATGGAGGCGCGTGTGGAGACTTTGGTGCCGCACAGGTGGCAGCTCTGAGCCTCCACCTTCTCATGGGTCAGCTGCATGTGTTTCTGCAGCATATACTGCGTCACATACTTCTTGTCACAGACGGAGCAAGAAAACGTCTTTCCAACTGCAAAAGACAGACAGATGAGAGTAAATATTTGACTGTTTTACTGTAACTAAACCAAACTCTGTATAATATTTCCATGAACTGTACCTGTATGAATAAGCTTGTGCGTCTCCATTGTGTTTCTCTCACTAAACGTTTTCCCACACAGTTCACACATGAAGTCCTTTGTGCCTGAAGGAAGACATTACTATATTTTGAATCTTGTTTTGCGATGTGTATCATATGTAACATTATAGTACAAGTCAAGAATGTTGCTCACCTGTGTGTCTTTTGTAATGCTTCAGCATGTTGACTTTCTGGGCAAATTTGCGGTTACATTCTTTACATTCGTATTCTTTAATTCCCTTGTGCAGCTTCATATGATGCCGTAGGGCATGTTTCGTCTTCATGCCTGGAAAACAGAGACAAATATATGTACTCATCTTGTAAATGTTTTGCTTTTGGAATCATTTCTGGTCACAATCAAGCTACACAGTTTCACATTAGCATGCAAGGTGTATTAGGGGATTGAGAGGGATGAAGTGTCCGTACCTTTCCCACACTCCGCACACAGGAAGTCTCTGACGTTGTCATGGACCCTCAGATGTTCCTTTAGCATGTCTTTCCTGGCAAAGGACTTTCCACACTGATCACAGCAGTGGCTCTTCACTCCTGCAGCGGCCAGAGGGTTTATCACTTTTAACTAAGCCTTGTATATAAAATTAAAGTAATTACACTACACTAATTTCTACCTGTGTACTATATTGGTAACACCAGGCTCACCTGTGTGGATGATTTTGTGCCTCTCCAGGTTGCCGATACTGTTGAAAATCCGTCCGCACATGTCACATGGATGAATATATCTGTGAAGAAAGTAGTGGAATTTAACTTTGCCGCAAAAAAAACGTTAAACGTTTTTTTCAAAAGCCTCATGAAAAAGCTCTGTCTTACTTCTGCACTGCAGGATCAGGCAGGTGGTCTCGGTGGATGACCAGGTGAGCGTTATACGTGGCCTTCAGAGCAAAACGGCGGTTACACATGGTGCAGTTGTACCCTTTTTCTTTATGCATGTCCATTATGTGTTTCAAGTAGTCACGACCCTTGGCGAATGTCATCTGATGAAGGATGATGAAAAGAGAGGGAGAATGTTTATGATATGTAAATAAATGATTTTGCTGGGAATATAAAATTAAGGAACATTATGAACATCACAATGGATCATTATTTAGCAATTAAAAGAGTTTGTGAATTAATTAAATTTCAATGAAGTGATTTTACTATTTGTTTGTGGCAACACTAAAAAATCTTCATGGAAACCTATACATGGTGTTTTTAAAATATTTTTATGCATTTTATGAATTAAAATGTGGAAATATATGTCGGTAAATATGGCTGTTTATTACTATTTATTGCTTCTATATTTGTGCATATAAATGAAAATTAATAAATAGCAAAACATACACTGAATATTTTTATTTAGATTTTTTACTGTATTTTATTTCTTGGGAAAAAACATATGACTCTAATTTGCAACAATACATGACAGTTACTCAGTTACAAAAAATAATTTAAGAGCAAAAAACTACTAGACATTAAATATCGTCAAAAGGCCGGAAATTTCAAGATGTCACGACAACACGACAGTTTACTTGACATTTCTTGCAGCTGTATTTGTGATGATCAGGATCGTTCTTCTCATCTTCCTCATCAGAGCTGTCATCACTCTCCTCCATAGAGATGCCAATCTTCTTAATGAAGTCCTCTCTCTCCTGCTCATCCAATAAGGCGATGTCCTGAAAAAAAAAAAGCATTTTGGAACTCAATTAGAGTAGAACATCACAAATAAATCACCAACTGAAATTCCATTTAAGCATGTGAATGCCCTTTAACTAAAATGTTTTTGTCAGCGGTGGATTTCCTTCAGGCTGACTAGTCATTCAGACAACCCACCAACTACTTACTAATGAAAAAACTGTTTTGCACGCCACTATTCCTCACCTTAAAGTGTACATGTATGTGATCTCTCAGCACATCCACACGGAAGAACTTGCGGCCACAGATCTCACAGGTGTATTTCTTGTCCCCATGGGTTAGTAAGTGTTTGTTCATATTACTCCGACAGGAAAACACCTTGAATATAAAGTTGTTTATTTTTTTTTTAAATTCAGTTTAGCACAGATCTGCTATCAACATATTTGGTGTCACTGATATAGAAAAGCCACCTTTCCACAAATGGGGCATGCCGAAGGCTCCTTCCTGTATTTGCTTCCCTCCTCCCCATTCGCTTCAAGCTCCTCTCGTTTCATGTTCTTTGGGCCTGTGGAAAAGCAATGGGTTGTGGAAGCCATTAGTGCACACACAGAGGACGTGACATAATGGTTGATGAAAGAAAAGAAAGTTAAAGAGAACAGTTGTGCAAGAACCATCTGTTCAATGTTTGCTTTTTTACTGATTAGCAAAACAGATTTTACCTGCCGTTTTTCCATTTCAAAGATACGTCAAAAATATTTTACATATGCATGGAGTGTGTCCTTGGTTTATTTGAAGTATTACAATGAAATAAATTAATTGAAGCAGCGATCTCAATAACTCACCAACATGCCGCCTCTGGTGGTCCTGCATGACATCTTTGCGGTAGAACATCTTATTGCAGATTTCACACGCGTAGAGTTTCTCTCCATGTTTCTTTTTGTGCTTGGACAAATTACTGTTAGTGGAGAAAAACCTTGAGCATATCTCACACTGGAACGTTTTGTCATCTGCAAAAAGAGGAGAACATATGAAACAGATATTGTGCATGCTGTCAAATACATATTTTATTCATTTAAATTTTATACAATGCATTTGAAAAATATATTTCTAAATTGTGTATTATTCCTCAAGTCATATAAAAACCTCGAATTGTAAAAGGGTTATGAACTTTTTATTTAATTAATTACATAATATCCTAATAAATTTGTCATATCTGTTTATTAAAATTAAATCAACAGTCAATTGACCAATAATTAATATATATATTACACTTAATTAATAATTACTATTATTATTATTTGTGGTTATTTATGGTTTAGAATAACTGTCTTAAATCTAAAACAGAAATGTATGGTGCAATATTTAGCTAAAATGATTTAATGAATGTCATTCAAATGAAACTTATTCTTTACCTGTCCTGCAGTTATGAAATCTTAAGGCATTTTCCACTCTGAAAGATTTCCCACAGGTTGAACATTTGTATCTGTACTCTATGTCAGGCTAAGAAAACATACACAAATACAACATACAAAAACACACAGATTCATCTAAAATTAATGCATCTAGCCATATTTTAATATGTTATTTTATTAAATCAATAAATAAGATGTTATTGGTTTAAAAAACGCACCATACCTCATTCTTGCTGTGTTTGTATGATATATGCTGTTTCAGACTCTCCTTTCGAAAAATTAATGCATCTAGCCATATTTTAATATGTTATTTTATTAAATCACGCACCATACCTCATTCTTGCTGTGTTTGTATGATATATGCTGTTTCAGACTCTCCTTTCGACTGAACATCTTGTCACACTCATCACACTTAAAACATTTATCGCCTGTAAACAGTTTAGATTAACAGTAAAGCATATGACACAATATTATTTATTATATGAAAGTCATTTCTCAGGATGCTGGGAGAGTTACCGTGGGAACGGATGTGTCGGTTGAGGTTGCTGCTGTTCTGAAACACCTTACTGCAGAGGCAGCACTGGAAAACTCTTTTATGATCGCCTCCCTGTCGCAGAGATCTCTTCCTCATACCAGGTCTAACAGACAAATAGGATAAAGAATTGATTAATGAAAAAAAGTGAAATTACACTATTGTTCAAAAGTTTGGGTTCAGTAAGATTCTTTAATATTTTTGAAATAAGTCATTTATCCTCAACAAGCATGCATTTATTTGATCAAAAATCAATATTGTGAAATATTATTACAAACTATTTTCTATTATAGTATATTTTCAAATGTAACTTATTCCTGTGATGCAAAGCTGAATTTTCAGCAGCATTACTCCAGTCTTCAGTGTCACTCGATCCTTCAGAAATTCAAAATGGTACAGGTAACTTCAAAGGAACAGCGTTTATTTGAAATAGAAATCTTTTATACATTTATAAATGTCATTTTGTCCCTTTTGATCATTTTAATGCATGCCTGCTGAATGTCTTAAAAAAAGAAACTAGCCCCAACTTTTAAACAGTAGTGTATGTGTTTTAAAACACAGAGGATGTGACATAAATGAATTGTAAAAGTCGTCCTTACTTCACAGAGGAGATAGGGGAGCGTGTCACCCGAGATGTTTTGAGTGGCGGGCCGTCTCTGGCAACCACCTCTTGGACATCCAGTACAGACAGGGGAACATCAGAAGCCACAGTACTGAGAGGCTGCTCACCGGACACAAAAACAGGGGCTTCTGCTAGATGGGAGGTGAAAAAATAAAGCTCATTCAAACAATCTTTCAAGGGTTACTTTTCTGAAATGTGCTTTAATAACCTACTTTGTAGGCCATACCCCTATAATTCCCACCTCACCTTGACTAGAATCAGCTGTTCCACTCGGCACAGGTTTCTGTGCTTTTGTCCGTCGTGGCCTGCCTTGCTTTCTAGTTGGCTCTGGTGGGGTGGGGGCAATTTTGGCTGTGTTGTTTTGGGATGCCGCCTCTGCAACCTGCTGGACAGGTGGGTCTGTGGAAAGTGCTGGGGTTTGGCAAAGCAGCCGGTCCGGGACTGGAAGGGTCTCTGTTGGTGCCCCCTTTGCCAGAGGGACTCCAGGTTTGTTGGACACCATTTCTGAAGACGCAAAAGGATGAATAACTTCATCCAACAGAAGTATAATGCACATTGCACAGACTTTAAAGCACACATACCTGGTGGAGGTGGAAGAACAGGTGGCCTAAGGACAGGCCGATCCATTTTTTTGGCATAAAAAGCTCCATACCAGACTCTAAGCTCTGTTCCGGGCAGGACATCCTGAGACGGAACAAATGAGAGAACAATCAAAGTAAATGAGCATATGAAATTGAATAACACACCACAATAAACTAAGCTGTTCATTATTTATCAATGTTAATAACATAACTGTACCCGTCCTCACTATATAACCACAGAGCTATGAATGGCACTGAAGTGCGGCATCAATTCACCTGTGATGTATTAAAGTAAACATCATCATCTTGCTGGTAGGCCGTCAGATTCTGGTGTTTGTGGTCTGTGGCGGGCCGAACCAACATCATCCAGTTACAGTCGTCTTCATTAGACATGTCAAAACACACCACTGAGCCGTCCTTTTGAAATACCTAAGATATACAATAGAGAAAACATTAAGTATAGGCGCACTTGGATAGGAGTGGCATATTGATGGTCTATTGTTTACCTTTAAAGGAAATGCCCCCTCAGTTTGAAGGCTTGGAACCTTCTTGGCCTCAAATGGGCCAAATCGAGTCCTCTTAACCAGCCATCGAAGCACAAACACACCTTCTTTCCCCTTCTCAGCTAACCTGATCTCCAAGCTGCCTGGTAAAGACGACCTGGAACATGGACAATAATGATGTTAAAATTTCAATAACGTTAATATATAAAACTTTTACATTGTTACAAAAATATTATATTTCAAATAAATACTGTTCTTTTAAACATTCTTTTTTTTTTTTTTTCTTGAAATTGTTTTCCACAAAAATATTAAGCAGCACAACTGCTTTTTAAAAACTGGTAATAATGAGAAATGTTATTTGAGCACCGAATTAGAATATTAGAATGATTATGTGACACTGAAGACTGGAGTAATGGCTGCTGAAAATTTAGATTTAAATTCATAGGAATAAATTACGTTTTAAAATCTATTAAAATAGAAAACTGTTATTTAAAAATTTGAATAATATTTCACAATATGACGTTTTTAAAACTGTTATTGTCATAATAAAATTTTGGTAATAAACACAATACAGAGTCAATATCTTGCACATATGGCCATCTAATTGTGGTCAGTGCGCTCAGGCAGAGCCAAGACCCTCTCTGAGGATATCTGGCCAAAAGCCACTCATGTTCGCTCACCGTGCCCGACTCAGAACAAACGAGTCCTTCACCGTGACGACAGGCCCCAGCTCAGGACACTCAGAGTCATGGTACTGCCCGCAGTCCTCACACCCTGCATGGAGTACAGTCACATGCGCATATTACACCATACTCTTTAATAATACAAGGACACTGCAAAAAAGCTTGACAGTGGCAATGAGGATACAATATTGCAATATTACAATGATGTTGCATGTATATTCATAAACAAATGTGAGGTTATAGTTGCATACTTACAAATAAACTCATCTGGTGTCTGCTCTGCCATTCTGACACCCTACAGATGATGCACAAAAGTTAGTTTTAACACCTGTAACAATTTTATCATTCAATTAATTTGTCAGCACAACTGCTTTTTAAAAACTGGTAATAATGAGAAATGTTATTTGAGCACCGAATTAGAATATTAGAATGATTATGTGACACTGAAGACTGGAGTAATGGCTGCTGAAAATTTAGATTTCAATTCATAGGAATAAATTACGTTTTAAAATCTATTCAAATAGAAAACAGTTATTTAAAATTTGAATAATATTTCACAATATGACATTTTTAAAACTGTTATTGTCGTAATAAAATTTTGGTAATAAACACAATACAGAGTCAATATCTTGCACATATGGCCATCTAATTGTGGTCAGTGCGCTCAGGCAGAGCCAAGACCCTCTCTGAGGGTATCTGGCCAAAAGCCACTCATGTTCGCTCACCGTGCCCGACTCAGAACAAACGAGTCCTTCACCGTGACGACAGGCCCCAGCTCAGGACACTCAGAGTCATGGTACTGCCCGCAGTCCTCACACCCTGCATGGAGTACAGTCACATGCGCATATTACACCATACTCTTTAATAATACAAGGACACTGCAAAAAAGCTTGACAGTGGCAATGAGGATACAATATTGCAATATTACAATGATGTTGCATGTATATTCATAAACAAATGTGAGGTTATAGTTGCATACTTACAAATAAACTCATCTGGTGTCTGCTCTGCCATTCTGACACCCTACAGATGATGCACAAAAGTTAGTTTTAACACCTGTAACAATTTTATCATTCAATTAATTTGTGGCATGGTGGCATTCTTATGACACTTTTGCAATAGGATAGGATTGAATAATTCTAATTACATTGATTGTTAATTAAAAGTAGATTAGTACACTAATTACATTACGGTTTTAAATATAAATCAAAAATGTTACATATTCCAATATTTAAAACGTATAGAATACAAACTTGTATTCATGTTGACTTGGCAATTTTTTTTTTTAAAGGGGTCATATGATGTTGCTAAAAAGAACATTATTTTGTGTATTTGGTGTAATGAAATGTGTTTATGTGGTTTAAAGTAAAAAAAACACATTATTTTCCATATACTGTACATTATTGTTTCGCCTTTTTGAAACGCGTCGAGCATATTACACCATACTCTTTAATAATACAAGGACACTGCAAAAAAGCTTGACAGTGGCAATGAGGATACAATATTGCAATATTACAATGATGTTGCATGTATATTCATAAACAAATGTGAGGTTATAGTTGCATACTTACAAATAAACTCATCTGGTGTCTGCTCTGCCATTCTGACACCCTACAGATGATGCACAAAAGTTAGTTTTAACACCTGTAACAATTTTATCATTCAATTAATTTGTGGCATGGTGGCATTCTTATGACACTTTTGCAATAGGATAGGATTGAATAATTCTAATTACATTGATTGTTAATTAAAAGTAGATTAGTACACTAATTACATTACGGTTTTAAATATAAATCTAAAATGTTACATATTCCAATATTTAAAACGTATAGAATACAAACTTGTATTCATGTTGACTTGACAATTTTTTTTTAAAGGGGTCATATGATGTTGCTAAAAAGAACATTATTTTGTGTATTTGGTGTAATGAAATGTGTTTATGTGGTTTAAAGTAAAAAAAAAAAACACACATTATTTTCCACATACTGTACATTATTGTTTCTCCTCTATGCCCCGCCTTTTTGAAATGTGTCGATTTTTACAAAGCTCATCGGTCTGAAAAGCGAGGTGTGCTGTGATTGGCCAGCTATCCAGTGCGTTATGTTTGGCTGAATACCTCAAGCGTGTGACGGAAATGTTACGCCCCTCACCATACTGTTGAGGCCGTGTCCCGGCCGGAGCGACGAGACATAAACATTAAAACCCATTACAAACGAGGCATTTGTTGCATCCAGTGGGGACATAATTACTGATTATAATGACTTATACTGTCTTTTTACGCGTTGCGTTGCATTGCATCGCGCCGCGTAAACATAAAACTCTGTCTGCATTTGGGATCGGAGAAATGACAAACAACAAGTGCTACTAACTCTACTGCCCAAAACTCGCGTTTGAATCATCAGTGACAACTAAAAACACAGCGGCCTAGCGTGAGGGGAAGCCCCAGCTTAGCGTGCGCCGAAGCCGGGATAGAGTGAGCTGAGGCGGGCTGGACTCCGCTTCGTCCACGGTGAAAGTTGATGTATTCCCTCAGCGACCAGCACGGATCAGCTCCAGGCATGACGAAGCGGTTATCGTCCTTTTTTGGAAAACCAAACAAAGTAGTTTCGCTTTCACAACGAAGCACACAACGTCTTCAGGACATCACTGCAGCGTCAACTATACTACAGCGAGAATACAAGTTACGCCTTCTTTCTTTGCGCGAACATTTGGGCGGCGTTATGCAAATCTTCCCACATCGTGAGGTAGATATGTGGGGGCGTGTTAGAACGAGCCGTTTTAGGTAGGCGTGGTTAACTCTTAACTTTTATAAAGAATATCTCTTTGGTTTTGAGACTTTAGTGTTTGCAACTTTACAGATCTTCTTTATGCACCAAGAGCTTGTAACACTCCAAAGAGAAAGGAAAAATTGAAATCGCATCATATGACCCCTTTAAATAATTTTCTACAAAAAATTTGATAAGCATAAAAAAATACCAGGTTGTGTAATTGCTTAGATATATAATAATAAAAGACTACGTCTAACAGCTTATGCTAAATTTCTATTTCCAAAATGTTAGCCTTTAAAAAAACTGTTTTAAAATTACACTTAAACTTTTTAGTATTAAAATAAAACCACATAATATGTATTTCAGTAATTTTTGTATTAACTGGGCTTTTAAATATTTTTTGAATATAACTTTGTAAATTTGGGCTAAAAATATGCACGTCTAGCATGTATAAAGAAAAGACTACATTAAATACTACGTTATAAAATTGTAAGGTCGTAATGCAAACACATTGTAAAAACGCATGTAAATGCACTTTACCATTATAACTTTGTATTCGTTGCATTGCTGTCAGTCAGCAAAGCCCATTACACAGTGCAACAGATTTTGTTGATGCTCCCAAGATCAACAATAACAACAAATGACGCTCTTTTTCGACGCAGATCGGGGAGCAGTCTGCGCATGAATCGCCCGTAAGCAGCCAGGGAAGAGGAGTACAATACGGACAGAATCCGTGATTTGGGAAGATTTCAAACTGTAGCCGGGTTTTAACTCCGATCTCAGGCTGCGCTCGCGCTCTTTCAGCAATGCAAATGTAACAAAGAACAATCGGCATGGCGGATGGAATGGAGACGCAGCGCTCATCTGGAGCCAGAGCGTTTGAAAACACAAAGCACGAGAAACTCGCTCCGCTCACACTTTTCATTGCTCCTGCACCTGTGAATGAGGAGCATTTGGCCATTTCGCTCAATGCGTTTGAATATAAATGCTTCACAATTTAGCATAAAGCCATTACCTGTTTTCAAAACGTCTACACATTTAGTGAATCCTGACTCCGGGTTACAATCCGCTCCAGAAACCGCGCAGGACCGGAAATAAGACCCGCGAAGGGGATTATGGGATATGTAGTTTTTCCACAAACGCCGTACCCTGTGAGATTTGCCTCAAATGTTCCATCTGATTAATTCGATTATGCAAATGACTTCATGCAGATTGAAAACGTCTGAATGAGTTTTGATGTGAAAAAGTTCACACAGGAATGTTCAGTCAGTGTTTATTGCTCAAACCAATAAAGATATACTGATGAACAGAATCCCTGCAGATCACAGGCTGACGTTCCATACATCAGTCTTTGTCACTTCACCATCATAGAGCGGTTCAGTCATTACGTCAACGTGTAGGCTAATTGGGAAGCTAATTATTAGGTTTGAAGAGTAACAAAAGTTCATTACATGAAAAGACTTTCACACATATTGCACAAACTCATACATCAAATGTGAAATTTAAAGCTTTGAATTAAAGACTACAACAGTGGTTCATTAACTAACATCCTTATGGTAGTTGTAGTCCTTATTTAGCAACACCTTAGCCACGTGTTAAATTAAAATGCACAGCACAGTAGTATGTCCATATGTTGTTGTTTTTTTTTTTTTAGAACAAAACAAGTATCTTCAAGTAATGACAGACTTTTACTCATAAATCACAAACCACCATTCCTAAGAGCTGATAAGAGAATTCTAGAGGGTTTTAGGACTTCAAACTCAACAGCTCTATAAGTTCTTACTGCACAGGCCATACACATGAGCAATCTTAATATTGCAGGTAAATGTTTTATGGTGAGCAATGAAACAATTATCATTCACAACAGCCATTTCTAAGGTCCTTCTGGTTAAGGAGGCCAACCAGACTCCAAAAGAACGCACAGATGAGTTGACGAGTAGTTCTTTAATGCACATGGATACATTATGATATGCATATACAGAGGACTGATGTACATATTGCACAAACTCATACATCAAATGTGAAATTTAAAGCTTTGAATTAAAGACTACAACAGTGGTTCATTAACTAACATCCTTATGGTAGTTGTAGTCCTTATTTAGCAACACCTTAGCCACGTGTTAAATTAAAATGCACAGCACAGTAGTATGTCCATATGTTTTTTTTTTTGTTTTTTTTTAGAACAAAACAAGTATCTTCAAGTAATGACAGACTTTTACTCATAAATCACAAACCACCATTCCTAAGAGCTGATAAGAGAATTCTAGAGGGTTTTAGGACTTCAAACTCAACAGCTCTATAAGTTCTTACTGCACAGGCCATACACATGAGCAATCTTAATATTGCAGGTAAATGTTTTATGGTGAGCAATGAAACAATTATCATTCACAACAGCCATTTCTAAGGTCCTTCTGGTTAAGGAGGCCAACCAGACTCCAAAAGAACGCACAGATGAGTTGACGAGTAGTTCTTTAATGCACATGGATACATTATGATATGCATATACAGAGGACTGATGTGTTAGATTTTATTTAACAACTGGATCACCTCTGGTCGGCCAATCAAGCAGGACAAAAATAAAATCTTCATGTGCCTCCTTCCATTTCAATGGAAAATACCTCTTTCATTTTTTGACTGTTAAGAAATACAATGAATTGTTAACAGCCAGGCCGCACATAACAACACACAACATAGACAAAAAAAAAGAAAAAAAAAAGGGGGGTAAAACACAGACCAGCAGTCCTCCCAGAATACATATAAAACAACCAGACTGCTGAGGTTTCTTTCTGGCAACATTCAGTATGGACAGGCATTCAGGTTTCTTCTACATATGCAGCTTGAGGTCAAGTAAATGTCAAATGGAACCTGTTATTGAATCTTCCACAGCACAAATCCACTGCAGTTCTCCACACAGGCTCAACAGTTGAGGTCCAAAATACAAACTGGCTGGCATTCACAGCCAACATTTCAGGTGGCTTAAGATTACAGGTAAAAGACGACACCACAATTAGGAAAATACCATAAATCATGAACATATTGAATAGCCTTAGTCTACTAATAGACTTAGTCCTTAGTCTATTGAATAATCTTTCTCTATGGTAAAATGCCCTTGCTTAGTGTTAAAAACCTTTGGTACAATTCACACACATTTCTTTTTTTTTTTTTAAATGTGTGGCATGATATAATGGCTGTGGAAGAAGAAGAAAAAAAGGGGGGGGGGAAATCATAAACATGTTTACACATTAATTACACAGTACACAATGTATGAATAAAAGGAAAATATTTAAAATAAAATAATTTATTCATATTTTCCCATCTCTGTTAGAATATTTAGAAATTAAAAGATGAATAAAACACCAAACCTGTTTTAAAGCCAACATATCAGTGCCAAACCAGAACATTTTAAATGTTATGCTCTGTTTGAAAATGTTTCGCTGCACAATTTTTGAAAATAAAACTCACTATTCAGTCAAATTTGGTGGAACTGCAGATTTGTCTCCTTAACAAAAGGAAAACTCTCATATTCAATTCACATTAAGACAGAGGTCTTTCACATCATTTTTTATAAAGCATGTTCACTACCAAACCCCACAGAATTCACTGCACATCCCTGCAAATGCATTTGGAATGAGTTCTGAGCATATAAATAAGTGCAACTCAAAACGATGGTTTTCCCTTGTCTGATATTCCAGGATTCATCAGGTCGCCAGAGGGTTAAAGCTCAGGTAGATGGCAAGAAAGGGTTGTCCTCAAATCCAGCTTTAGTTAGAAGGCCACAAACGCAGAATATCATTTGCATGACGATCAATATTTGCAAAAGGTTAAATGACACGGAGTCATTTGGAGTGACGAAGAGAGCCAGTGCTCATTTGGATGATGTTTTGTAAACTTTCTTGCATTAACACACGCACAAAGTTCAAAGATGATGGTGAAAGGTGTGGACAGAACTGTGAAGTAGGGAAAGCGCCCCTAATGTCCCTCTACATGGACAAAGAAATGAATCTAGCGCCAGGCAGACGGACTTCATAGAGCTGATCAAGAAGAACCAAGCTGAGAGGTCTGAATAATGGAATAGGTTTTCAGGAAATCTGGATGATGGTGTTAATATGGAGTTGATGAGAGTGATTGTTGCTACGCAGACGTTTTGGCAAATATGGCCCAGAAACTAGCAATGACTTGCATAAAAGTTACAAGAATGAATGTGATCGGGAGGATGTTAGAAAGATGAAGAGGTGCAAAAGCTACTAGTTTTGATGAAGGCGACAGAGTGGGCAGTTCATGTGGGCGGTTCTCTCACTGTGCCGTTGGCTTTGCTCTTGCTCCTGGGTAGAAGCTTGCGGTTGATGATGCGCCTGAAGGTGGCCGTCCTCTTTTCCCTGTCGCCCATCATGGCCGCCTCGGGATGCTCCAAGTACTGCAGGTCATTGTGGGACTGGCTCATTCCAGGCTCCTTTCGCTGATGTCGCCGCCTGAAGAATAGCTTGGCACTCTTGTGCAGGAAGCTGCCTACAGGGGGCGCCAAAGAGAGATGAAAATAATCAGACAAGCTCCCCAACATACTTCACTGAGCCAACCTGGAGGTCAAACTCCACACTTGGATCAAAAGTAACCTAAACCGTAAACTTAGGAATCAAACATTCTTTCGATTTTGTTGACCTCCATGAAGACACAGCGGATGTGTGGGAATTCTGATGCAATCTGAATATTACTCATATCAGTGCATCTTTTTCAGCTCTGAAAGATGCTACTGCAACACACTGGTGGTGTCAAATGTAAATGAGTTGAAAGAGCACAAGCACACTACTAAAATAAAGTACGCAAACATATTCGAAAGTGCTTGGTTTTAGAATGAAAGCAGTATAAACCATTCCACACCAGCTTAGAAGTTCCGCATGGTTAAACTTCTGGATTTTTTTACGCTGCTTGGGCAAGTTATCAGCAAAACATCTCAATGGGCCAACAATGAAAAGGTTCAGCACAGCACAAAAATAAAACCAAGGGATGCCTCCAAAGATTTGAGAAGCCAAATGGCATGTCAAATCTTTCTCCATGTCCAAAAGTCAAGAATGACTCCACATGTTACTTAAATACAGGGTAATAACTTATTACGATGAAAGCGTGTATAAAATGCTGGAGTATGGACTGGCTTTTTACTAAAGGGTTTGTTAACCATTTCACAGGGAAGTCTACATACTTTTACTATTATGGACTTCTCAAGAGGTCACTTACTCTGCCAGCAATAAAGTCTGGTTAGGACAGGTTTCCACTTTAAGATGGCAAAGAAAAACAACACAAAGTGATAAGGGAGAGGTATAGAGGATGAAAAAGAAAGTGGATGTAATCAAATGTCAGAAGTAAAGACACTAGACAGTGCTGTAACGTTCATATTAAACACAAAGGTAAGAGAGAATTGTGTAACCATGTTAGAAATGGTTACAAAAAACATTTCTAACATGGCATCCCACTAACAGACTCAATTTTGATAGAGATTTTCCCTAAGAAAACTTCCCTCGTGTCAAAGATTGTTCATATTAAGCAACTCAAGTGACAGAATAAACAACTACTTTTCAGTCACGTGAAGTTTGTAGAATTTAGCATTAAATTGATACTATTAAATAGATATTAAATTGATACAAAAAGTGACAGTAAAGACATATATGATAAAAGATTTCTGGTTAAAATAAACTCTGCTCTTTTCACTGAATGTATCACGGTTTCCACTAAAATATTAAGCTGCACAACTGTTTTCAGTATTGATAAGAAGAAGAAATGTTTCTCGAACACTATATCAGCATATTAGAATGATTTATGAAGGATCATGTGACACTGAAAACTGGAGCAATGGCTACTGAAAAATCAGCATTGCCATCACATATTGTATTTTTAATCAAACAAATGCAGCCTTGGTTAGCATAAGACTTTTTTTTTTCTTTTCAAAAATTCTTAACCCAACATTTTTGAACGGCAATGTAAATGCAGGCCATTGACCTTGTTTTTCACATGCAGTCCTGCGATCAGATTTATAACTCAGTAAAACACTATGTGCTTTGAAGGTGTAAACAGGTTAAATACAAACTCAAAATCCATATTCTGAATGTTGTTGTTGTTCATTCACATAAAGCTCAAAGTTCATCCCCCTTTTCCCCCCTCACCTTTTCCCTTTTTGGAACCCATTTCAGAGATACAGAGGGACAGAGACGTTTTATCTGCATCTGGGTCTTCTCCGGCCTGGCTCTCCCAGTCCTCCATGTGGTCTGTGCCATTCGCACCTGCCAGAGACTCTGTGGGTTCGAGAATGCCGGGTTCTGCCACTGTTGGTAACACTTCACTGCTGGTGCCTTCAGATACTCCGGACATTGAAGCGTCCATCGCAGCTGCATATCCTGCCATCAGAGTCATCTCCTCATCCTGTGTCAGAGGGGCCTAGAGAGGAGGTTAACAGTAAAGCCTTAATTAGAAACTGAAGTTAAAGAACTTGTTTTATGATGTAACATTGTGACTACGACAAGGTACCACTAACTACCTACAAATATCTACAAGATAAATTAATTCTATTTGATACAGATCATCAAGTGTATTTTGTATAAATAAATAAAAAATGCCAAACTACAATACATTTTTTTAAGTCTCAGGACATGCTTGCCGAGTTTTATTTTGAAGGTTTCAAATTTTGAAAGAAAAAATTCTGTATGATACCAATAAGCTGATAATTTTGTAATAAATTATGCACTATTTTGTATAAATCAAAATCAGTTGTTTTAAATTCTAAAAGTGACAATGGGCAAAAAAATTATAATAATAATAAGTTGTCCCAAAAATGTCAAACTACATTGACATTGTGTGGATTCTTGGAATGATAATCCTATCCAAGGTTTTAAAGTTATCCAATTTTTTAAAGAAAAAAAAACAAAACAATTCTGTCTGACACAGAAAAGCTGATTCAAATGTTGTACTATTTTGTATAAATAAATTAAAATCAAAATCAGTTGTTTTAAACGCTATAGTGAATTTGGGCAATGTAAAGTTATAATGTACAGTATAAAAATGGATATTTGCATTATTACATTAACATGTGTAATTAAACTATTAGTGTTCTTTAAAATAAATAAAGGTAATGAAAATGTAAAAATAAGTGAAATAAGCACACACAATTAAATATACAATAACTATCAGTACAAATAAATAACTTGTATGGTACCAATATATTGTAAATGCCTAATAAATATGCATATATGTGGGTCACTGAGTTGTTTGTTTCTGTACCTTGGTCACTCCTGAGATGATGATGGTGCTCTTTTTGACAGGAGATTTGAGCTTCTGTTTTGCCGACTCATGCAGCTGTCTGATGGCAGCCTCGGCAACAGGGTCGGTCCCGTTTAACATCAATAACTCTGTACAGGAAAGAAAGAAAAAGAGTGTTCAAACGCTGAACATAATCGATTACTAATGTGGCATTTTGAGTTTATTCTTGCTCCAGGACTGCTGATGAGCACTTGCGGTGTAGAAAGTGGAAATAAAGGAAATGCATTTAGCCATTTATGTAAACAAGATTTACTGGAAACCCCACCTGTATCTGATGATGACAGGGCTTTGCTAACTTTGGCTCCAAGCAATGATGTCTGCTCCGACACCCTTCTCTCCGCCAGCTTGTTTTTAGAAGGCGATTTGGATTCTGTAAGGGGGATTTTTAAAACATGAAAATCGTTTAATAGATTTAGATTTTGTGGTTTAGGAGATTGACAAGACAACTGTAGCATCTTCAAATTAAAGTTTGCTTTAATACCCATATAATACTAAGATTGCCCTCCTCAAAATCAACAACTGAATCAAAGGCATATGGAAGGTACCAGGTGCTAAAGCTCGTCCTGGTTTGCTCCTCACAGCAGTGACAGTGGTAACAACGGTGCCACAGGGCATCACAGTGCGGTCCATCTCCACTCTCTTAGTAGGGGCCGGCGTGGGCGTCTGCCAGCTACGCACCTCGCTGGGCTCCAGGTAGGTGAACTACACAGAAATTCATTCAGGTTGGTAAACAAATATTCTAATAGCATATTTAATTTGCCAATGGAAACTGAACTATATTATAGTTTAGGCTTATATATATATATATATAGGTCTTTTTGTACATTAAGCTAGGATAGGGCATTATAAGAAAACAATTACAATTTAGCATTAATTTAAGTCGTTGTACATGTGAACTAGCTTATGGATATTATGAAATGTAAATGCCTTCCTAAATTAATTTCTAAATTAAAATACAAAAAGTGACAAATATCTGAGAATTAATTCTAAAATGTGATTAACATCAAGTTTCACTGTATCATGATGAGATATTTTACCTCAGTAGTTAGTGATCCAGTCACTTGATCTTTGGCCATGAGTGAAAAGGTCTGTTGACCTTTGGGGTGTTTCTTCACTAGATCAAAAGGCACAGATACCTGCCCTAACAAAGAGGCTGGGAGGAAAAGAGAGAGATGTCTGATCAGATCAAGGTAATGCATATAATTTGATCAATGTGTTTGTCAAGGAAGGAAAAAGTGGCATCAAGCACACAGACAAACACATTTCACACAAGCTGTTAAGAAATCAGGGTGAAAGGCTTGTGAAATGAGGTAATATAGGCTGTCACGTGTCTGTTACAAGAATTCAAATCAAGATATTACCACAGTATCCTTCTATTCGCTAAAATAATCTACCACTTATACAGCATTTTTGAGGCTATTTCATGATTTAGAGAAACAGATGACTGAAAGTAGATTAAAATTCACAGATGACCTTCAAACTTCTGCAGACCCAGATTAATGGATATCACTATTCTGCTTTTATGCCGTTAAGCTGGTTTATTTTTGGTTTATTTACTTACTCTCCCGAGGTTTGCCGTTATCCACAACCTGAATATTCAGCTCTTTTGACCGTCCGCTAAGCTCACTGCAAAAACAGACAAAGGCAAGAGATAAAATAAATCATGTGGTACTCCCATGTAAAAAGATTGGAGGATGACCCAAAACTGCCAAACTACAAACATTTTATAGTCTAAATCTTAGGAAATGCTGGCTGACTTTATATTTTGTGATTTCTTGAGTTGACAATCTTGACCATGGTTTTGAAGTAAACCTAATAAAATGATTTTTTTTTAAAACACAAAGTGTTAACATACAAAAAAAAGAGAAAAATCTATGCTATAAGCATTACTAAACAGATGCACAAATAACTGTGATTGTTTTCAAACAGGTTTCCCAGCTAAACAGGTAGTGCTGTCCCAACATGTGCCTGATTCACGTTTTCCCCGTCACGTCGCCCCCGTCGCCCCCGTCTCTCCCAGTAGTTTCCTGTCCTACCTCTACTGTACGTTTCTATAAAAGTGTCAAAAAGGTTAAAAATAAAAACATTCACTAAATGGGTATAAATTAAGTTTCCAGGGGCAGCTGAGGAGGGAGCAGATGGAGGTGGACCTGAACTCACAATATGAAAGGCTGGTCCCAGGCTGGGGTGGATGTGTTAGTCAAGACTGAACTGGTGACCTTCTGAGGAGGATCATCCAATTGGAGGATACACTGGGGATTCATGCCGCCTGAAACCAGAATAGAAACAGCTCTTTACCAAGCACAAGCAATACCCTTCCAAAAGACCAATTTGCTAATGTACATTCAAATACCACCAGACATTTGTGCCAAAAAACAAAGAGAAGAGATCTGTTTTCAAGCTAAATAATGGACTAATGCAGAAAATGCTCTTTGCCAAAATGAATTATGCATAAAATGGATGAGATGCCATTTGTCTCTGTTAAGTGCTTGCTGGGCTGTAATAGTGACTTGGCTGGAGAGCAGCAGGACTATTAGACCACTTCCAGAAATGATTTCCGAACAGAAGGGACATCCTGATTGAGGGAAACACGGGCAGTTAACTGAATAAGTTGCAGGGGCGGTGCTTTTTCGGAAGTGTAGCCTGCACTTTGTGCCCACAACAAAATATCATCCAAATAATTGGCTTGATTTCTTCGATCCAAGCAATATAAAAACATTAGCTGAGGTCTGTGGTGTGTACAAACTCCATCTAATGAACAACAAGACACATGGGTTCTCAGGGATGAGAATCTGTGTCATGTGACCATATATTAAGAAACAGGCCACCACAAACAACTGCCAGTGATTGGAAGACGCACGTAAGAAAAAAAGTGATATTAAAATGCTAAAAACCTTTATTTTCATATGCTGAAATGCAGGTTCATTCATTTTTTTAATCAATACTTGTTGCTTGCATACTGTATAAATATGTCTAAATGATTTAGCTAAATATTAAAGAGAACTTGAAGGACATGCATTCAGCCGAAATATGAGTGTGTTTCAGTGACCTGCAGCACCATCCTCCTGTTTGCATGTGACCCGGATGTTCTTCACTAATAGTTTCCACTCATGAGCCCGCGGGGGCTTTGGGGGTGAGGTCACCTGCAAGGTCTTGTTCCTTACTTCCTGTTAAAGAGGACAGAGGAAATAAAACATTATCACTCATAACATCAACAGCAACATCCTTTTCTGTGTTTTTCTCTCCATTCTGAGCAAATTCCAAAGTTATGTAATGCTCTGAATATTATGAAATGTATCAGATCATATAATCAAGGCCTTAGGACAAAAAAAATAGGGTTTTAAAATATTTATTAGCCTATTTGGTTGAAATTAAGTTGATATAAGTGTTTTAGGGAGGATTGACCAAATTTTTCCACAATTTTCAATACTATAGTGAGAACAAGCTGGGCATAGCAAATTAAGTATAGTAAAAGACACTAATGTTGAATTCAAGTCATTAATAATAATGATAAGTGTCAATAAACAACAAAGTAAGGCTTTTTACAATTGTCAACTTGCCGCATACAGAATTCAGCTACTGTGTGGTCTCAGGTGTGTGTATCATCAATTTTAGAAAAATGGTGCTTTAAAAGTCAACTGAAATAAACGGCTGAGAGTTCTGTTGACCTAATATCAGCAATAAATTAAACAACAAATGCTGCTGCTTTAAATCAGCAAGGCAGAAACACACAGTGGCCTACAACAGAATAACATAACACTGCCTACTTCAAATGCACAATAAACAAAGGAGTCCAGAGCATTCACATATTCACAACAGCTCATTGAGCCACAGGGCCCACCGTACACGGAGGAATGGGCCGTTATGTCCAAGCACGACTGCTTTACATTCCTGAAGACTGAACTTGGGGGAAAGGTGGAGACACCAAATTCCAGTCCAATGCTCAATGCCCATGTACATTTCTAAATCACATAAAATTATAATGTCTAAAGAGGATGGATGAACTAGAAAATGCTAATCAGTAACTAATAATATACAGTACGATTTATATACACACAGGAAAAGCTTCAATCTGAACCTGAAAAGATATTTGCTTACAGAACCCTGCCACGAGGTGGACCCCATGCAGTCACAATAAAAGTGTTATTCCACAACCTTGTATGTGGCTGTGGGCACGAGAGTGCACTGACCTCTAGAACAAAAACAAAAGCCCAAATATACTGTTGTTCAGCCTACGAAGCCATTCTAACAACCACTGAGAGCTTTCCAGTAATCGCCCTTGACCAGCAGGAGAAACAGCTAGAAAATATGCAGTAACCACCTGGATTCCTCCAGAAAGAGGCTTAAATGACAAACAGAAAATAAACGCAATTGCTCCTGAAAAGGTCAGTATTCCGTATGTACACTTGGCACATGCCCAGTATTCTATTTACAATCTAGCACTTGATCTGATTTGTTTGAACAAAAACAGCCCACTACGACAGAATACCATAGAACCGGGGTGGATTCTGAAGGCATATGAGGAAACGAAAGATTTAACAACAGGTTAAATGCATTTAGCCACTCAATTCACATATGGCTAAAACTGGATCAGCACGACAATGAAGAGTCGAGCAATTCATTGGTTTAAAAATAGCTGTAACGCAATTGAGCAAAGCCTGTGTGAGCTTTTAAAAACAATTGCAGTGTCAACAACTGCAGCTCTCCACACTGAAATGCTGCTCTTAAGTAATTTCTACTGCCATTTGAAGCGCAATATTAAATAAACTCCCTGTCCAAGAGGTACAAGCTTTTCCATGAATAATTCTAGGCAGGATGTACCAGTGAAATGGCATGTTTGATAGCAGTTGTGCTGCTTAATATTTTTTGTAGAAACCATTATACACTTTTTCAGGATTATTTAATTTAAAACTCAAAAAAAGGAAAAAAAAAAATAGTCGAGCAATTCATTGGTTTAAAAATAGCTGTAACGCAATTGAGCAAAGCCTGTGTGAGCTTTTAAAAACAATTGCAGTGTCAACAACTGCAGCTCTCCACACTGAAATGCTGCTCTTAAGTAATTTCTACTGCCATTTGAAGCGCAATATTAAATAAACTCCCTGTCCAAGAGGTACAAGCTTTTCCATGAATAATTCTAGGCAGGATGTACCAGTGAAATGGCATGTTTCTGAGGCAGAGACATATTAACGGTGATTAAAATAAAGGCAGGACATCGAGCCAGTGATCGCGACCGAGGCACTTAATCTGATTCCTGTGGTGAATAAAACTGCAGAGTGAGTCACACCCTATTAATCAAAAACAATCGGGACACTACATGAAGCGTTACATCTCTCATAGGGCAAATGTGTTTATTCCTGATCCTTACCGATTTTATGTGACTGTAAACATTTCAGCAGTGCTATTCTTAACTAAAACTATTAAAAATCATTTTCAGCAATTGAAATAAAACAGAAACAAAATAAAATATAATATTAGAAGACAAACAAAATTAAATTAGAAATGTTACCTTGGCAGCTAACTGAAATAAATAGGGTTACATACTAAAATTACTGAAACTGAAAAGAAAAAAAAAGTAATTAAATGACTAATAAACTAATGACTAATAAACTAATAAAAATGACAATTACAAAAACTCAAACTAAAATTAAACTGGAGACATAAAATTTTTTAATTAATTAATAAATAAATACTTTAATATTATATAAATAATTTTAAAATAACTAATACCGAGGAGTTCCAAAATTATGAGACCAATAATAATAATAATAAATATTTACTGTGTACTACTTTAATTCTACATATTTCTTACATCCAAGAATAATTTGAAAATGGAACAAAATCTGACCTTTTGACTTCACATGGTCATTAATGTACTTATATTTGATTAGAGACTTAGCATTAGTGCAGAATCTGAAATATTTCTTATAATTTTACATCACAGGTTTCAAAATCATAAAACTGTTTATTCAGAAAATTTTAAAACCCTGCTTTAGATCGATTTCATTTCCTCAAGACTGAATGCACAGTCCAAATGAGCACTGTGCTGATTTATCCCAATGTGACTAAAATGACTATATACTTTGATGGCACAACATGTGACAGCCTTTCCTAGAATCAAAGGAGATGCTTGTCTACTCCAAGAGAATGTAAAAACAAAAAACTGGATTATCCGCCTCACCATTGCCAATATTCCCGGAGGCATTTAAAGAATGACTGTCTTGTTTGACAATTTGTCATGCTGAAGCACTTGTGTTTACCCAACCATCCTCAAGTGACACTAAGAGCAGAATAAACACTCATGTTTACCTGCAGACGAAGTGGAGATATCTTCGCACTGTATCTCAGGGGGGTTTCTGAAGACGGTGAGCTTGGTACAGCACTGAGAGAAAACTGCAGCTTGTTTCCAACCACCTGACACAGGGCATTCTGCAAAAAGAATACAACTATGACCAAGACTAGTTGGTCACTTTAAATATCCTCAAGCTTCAACAGTCATACTATTGCTAATAATTTTTTTGAATCGTCAAACAGGGTGCATGTCAAAATGAGAAATCTCATGTCACACTCATAACCCTATTTTGATTCAAAACATTTAAACTTATATATACAATTCACGTAGGCAAGCAGGGAGACATAATAAAGAGGTTTGGCAACAAATCAATTCCTCATATAGGTTAGGGTGTATAAACGTTCAAAGCTTGACCTTACCTTTTGACCGGGTGTTTTCGTAAAGCTTGAAATCTGGTCCAAAGCCAGTTCTGATGACTGAACACCATCTTCTTCAAATGTCAGCTGAATCCCACTCTAATAAGAGGAACACATTACCAAAGGAACACAATAAAGATCCCAACATTCAACTTTGAGATGAATAATACATAGAGATATAACTGAATTCAAAACAACAACAACAAACCCACCTGTGATCTCCTAGCTTCTTCATTGAGGCTCCTGAACCAGGCTCGTCTCCACTGACTCGTCCAGCTTTTCAGAGACAGTACCCAGCATAAAATCCCATCGGCTTCCTCAGAATCCACATGACTGAGAGGTGTTTTCCCAACGCTCTAATAAGAGGAACACATTACCAAAGGAACACAATAAAGATCCCAACATTCAACTTTTTAGGAGCTCATATGTGCTATTTTAGAGATGAATAATACATAGAGATATAACTGAATTCAAAACAACAACAACAACAAACCCACCTGTGATCTCCTAGCTTCTTCATTGAGGCTCCTGAACCAGGCTCGTCTCCACTGACTCTTCCAGCTTTTCAGAGACAGTACCCAGCATAAAATCCCATCGGCTTCCTCAGAATCCACATGACTGAGAGGTGTTTTCCCAACAGGAGGTTCGTTGGAAAAATACAGCACCAAGTATATAATCAAAGTGACAACAGAGGCCAGAAAGAGAGTGACCACGCAGAGCCACTGCCAGTCACTCACCCAGGAGAAAACACCCTCCATAGACGACATGATCACCGAGCCATTCACTTTAAACCCTTAACATGTTTACCATCAGACCTACTCCTCTACCTTCCGCATCCCAACACAATAAAGACAGTTTACTTCCTAGTATTGACTAATAACACTCCTTCACAAACAGCAAAAATTTAAGTTTGGGTGGGTGGAATCACGCGAACGCTGGACCGAGGCTCGTGAATCTCACTTCAGCACGACAGCGACAGACAGATGTGTTTTAACACAAAATACAATTATTAAATCAGATGTTAAAATTATTAGAGCATCTGAACAACTACTTACAGACTAAGTAACATTTTTAACACACGCCAGTGCACAGTAAACCACCCGTGAATGAATCTGCGAGATTTTAACCGGATAAATGGGCTCTTATCGGACACAGACAGCTTAAATGTTTTTAAAATATTGGCGATTTAAAAAACATACATACTTAATATTATAAAATAATGATCTATGTTAGACAATTAGTGGCTATTTAAAGACAACTCTAAATGATAAAAGAATTAGAACCGGAGCATCCGAGGTGAAAAAAGTTCCTGAAATCCCCCGGCGTTGTTGAGCCACGTTACCATCACATTAGCCGAGCATTATCCCACAGAACAGAAAAAGAGTTTAAAAAGTGACATTAAGTGCAGTTCTCATCTCCTCTAACGTGTTTGTTCATCCTCCTGGGCGTGTATGATGAGGAGAGTGGATGTGAGTGTCACACACACCGCTGATTTCTAGGATTATTAGCTTTGCATTGAGGTTCAGGAGTCCCAAAACACCGTCACCAGACAATACAAAATAAGAGTCCCTACTGCAGTTTCTAAAATAACACAAATTGACGAATTTATATCAAATAAATTAATACAAGTAAATATTAAATAGAAATATGTAGAAATCAATCAATCGAAATTGTATTTGCTCTATATTATTATTACGGGGAATTTATGCTTGCAGAAAAAAGACAAAGGCCTTGCGATATCTCTTTTCATAAACGATCATTTGAACAATGGGCGTTTCTTTGTTTATACGGCATTTTTTGCAGCGTTTGAATATGGAAATATGCGACTTGTGTGTGCGTGTGTGGATTACTGGCTAAACAATGGGATTGTTTACAAACGTTTTTCTCAAATTAGCGTATTTACAGAAGTTCACCCTAATTCACCATTTTTTAGAATGCAAATTAAAAATAATTCACTATTTACGCTTTTATTCATTGCTAACATTAAATAAAGTGTAAATGTTATGTTTTGTCGATCAATACTTAATAACAGAGCACCAGCAATCGTTAGACAACTCCTACAAACCGAGTATGACAAATTTCACACAAACTATATTAATAGTGTAGCGTCGAGGTTGACAGAACGTTTGAGGCGGTTGAGCTTTGCAGTAGAACTGCGCGGAGGCAGAAAACAGAAGGGGAAATAGTGCGCATCCTACACTGTTTTTTGCTAACACATTCTCACTTTGTATAACCATTATCACGTTAAAAAGTAGTTAAATCACTAGTTTACATTACACTAAAACACTAAACTTTTTTTCATTACACTAAAAACATTTAGTATCGATCCTAGAGAAATAAAACCTCTGAAATATCAATATTATAATAAGTTTTAGTAATTTTGTTGTTTTTAGTTGTAAGTTTTTTTTTAAATGTCTATACAGTTTTATTTATTGTTATTTCAGTTTTATTTATTTAGTAAATCAGCTATAATAAAAATGTACATGTGTGAATGAGAAATCTGGCCAACTACTGAAATAAAATACTTTTTTTTTTAAAGTGTTTTTAAAGATTTTAGATTTAGCTATAGCTTTAGTTACCTATAATATTAACCCTGGTTAGAATTATGCACAATTAAACCAGTGACATTTTTTGACAGATTATTAATTATTAAGACCCATTTTAATTTAATGTTGACTTTTAGTCAAAATGCCCAGAAATGGAATACTTGAATTATGAAATACTTCACCCCAAAATGAAAATGTTGTCATCATTTACTCAAGTAATTCAAAACCTGTGTTATTTTTTCCTGCATTGTTATTTGTTATCTAAATACACTGCAGTAGCCATGGTTACTATTATGTCCTGTGCAGTCAGCTGTCTCACCCGCACCTGCTGCTGCTGATGGCTGCGAGTATCTCCGCTGACCTGGACAGCACAAAGCTGGTCTATGAGCGAGTAAATGTGGGATCCCTGTACAATCTGCTGCACCAAAGGGTAATGTTTGAAAATTTCAAAAAGATTTATAAATGACTGAGAAGTGGTTTTATTTTAAACTGTGTTTATTGTTTATTTCCACACTCTGCAGCGGGATGAGTTTCCTTTCCTACCGCTGTTTGACCTATTATCAGTGGTGCTACAGGTGTGTGAGGTGTTAATGTACCTGCATGGCCGATCTCTGGTGCTCAGGGCTCTTTCCTCACACACTGTACTTATAGTGCACCCTGGAGTTGCCAAGGTTACAGGCCTTGGGTTCATTGCACCCAGGTACACCATCCTTGCAAAAGGCACATATTAATATATATATATATATATATATATATA
>NW_015505211.1:3506081-3529788 GCF_001515645.1 Sinocyclocheilus grahami
TATATATAAATAAAATTACTTCAATTTAGGAAATGTGTAAATTAAATGGCTTATATTCATAATGTGATTTTTGTGTTTGACATGCCTTTACCCTCTATTCCAACTACAGTGAGGGAACGACCCCCTACACCCCACCTCCTGTTCTTTTGCCTCTCAGCCTGATCAACTGGGCAGCTCCAGAAGTGATTAGATGTAGAGCATGTACAGGAAAAGCTGATCTCTATAGTGTGTGCGCCCTTTTACAGGAGATCTTTACAGGTACCTTCATGCATGTGATGTAAACTGTAGAGCTTATGTAATAGATCTTGTTTTGTGTTACTAGTTTGCGACTTGTAAAGCAATTATATTGCTTTGTGCAGATGCTGTGCCATGGGGCTCCACAGACCCACGCTGGATAAAACGGTCAGTAGAGGCCGGTCAGGCTCTGATAGCAAACCCTGCTGTGCCTGAGCCTTATTACCACTTCCTGCAGACGGGCCTCCAGCACAGAGCCCAGCACAGGACCAGCAGCCTGCATGATTTGTGCTACAATCTACGCTGTCATATAAGGGTTTGCACACTGGTTTAATTCTGTTACTGTATCTCATCAGTATGTATCAGTGCACACGTAACAGGTTCTATTTTCTGGATGTTCACTACTGTTCAAAAGTTGGTGGGTGATATGATAGAAAAAAGTAAAATTAGTAAGTAAAATTATTAAAGCTGCAGTCCGTAACTTTTTTTGATTAAAAATGATCTGAAATCAATATTTGAGCGAGTACATAACCAGCCAGTGTTCGAAACTATTGCCTTACTTTAGCCCGATTCACAACGGTCAGCTTATAATAATGTTTTTTTTCGTGGTACGGGTAGGTTTTTGTGGGAAATTCGAGCATGCCGCTGCATCATTACGTCACTTCTGTAAACATAAAGAAGTTGTCCCGGCTACTAGGCTATTGCATGTGAGGATCCTGCAGATGGCCGATCGTTTATAGCCTTTTCTCACAGCAGCTGGACTAATTAAATGTATCATTTTGATGGCTGATTGTAATCCAGAAAGGATTATGTGTTTATGAAACACATGTGAATGAAATTAAATTATATTCCAGTTTTAAATGTGCTTCTGATTACAGATAGCCTGGAATTACACAAGATTTGTATTTTAAAGACAACCAGTTCGAAGGGAACATAATTTGCTTTTTGGGTTAAAAGAATTTCTTAATATGAAATTCGAGTGGTATGACAATTTATAGATTAGACCAGGGATCCTCAAATCTGGCCCACGAGATCCACTTTCCTGCAGAGTTTAGCTCTAACCCTAATCAAACACACCTGAGCATGCTAATCAATGTCTTCAGGATCATTAGAAAATCACAGGTAGGTGAGTTTGATTGGTAGTGCGATTTATTGTAATGCATTGGTCGGAAAACAAATGTGGCAGACTTGTTACTTACTTGTTCAGACGACAATATCCGGTGAAAATGCTTATTTGAGTCATATATTCCAAGACGTAGGCTTGAATCTGTGAGTGCAATGTACAATACTGGTAAAAAATTTATAGCCTGAATGCACTGTAAGTCACTTTGGATAAAATCGTCTGATAAATGCATAAATGATTAATTATTATTAAATTACAATATCCACACCGGTGCGGTGACTGATACTGGCCACACATACTCCTCAAAATATTAGATTCATCCGCGCTGGAGTTGTGCCACCGTACAACCCACGCAAGGAAGATAATTCCACACACAGCTGCAATTGCAGGTTTTCAAACAGAGATGGCGACAAAGAGGCAAAACTTACGGACTGCAGCTTTAAGGATACATTGTACAAGGTTTTTGCAGATATAGAGAGTAATATATACCAGCATGAGAGTAAATGGTGCAATCTAATCTTCAACAGGAGATAAGAAGCGAGAAGACGAGAAGTGGATGGCACTCATGGTCAGCTCTTCAGAGCATCCCTAGATGGAATACTGATATTAATCAGACAAGAGAGCAAGACAAATCTGGTGAGATTTCCATCCAGTCATGATTAGGGAAACTTTTAGAGCATCGGTTTTGTGAGAAAGTGTCTGTTGAGAACATTAATGTAATGTAATACATTAATATAGTTTGAATGTCCTATTTTTTCCTCTTAGTATATCAACACTGCAGGACTGCAGTACACAATGAGATCCGGGAACATCACCTGAAAAGAATCTACAGAGAAGAAGAGGAGTCCACCACAGACACTAATGACCTACACTCAGATATTTCGCATAGTGACATCACTGCTTTGCATGAATGGCCAACTACCCATCATACCCCACTCTCTGAGGCACCTTGTTCTAACCATAGGGATACAGACAAGGATCTGGCAATTAGTCGCTCTATCTCAAAGCATGCTGGCTCCATTGTTCTCAACCTCAAAGTGTCTCAGGTTCTTCTACAGCAAGCTGAGCAGAGTCTGGATAATGTGGAGGCAGCCCAATTGGGCACCCCATGCTTTGATGAGGTGGATGCTGTGATGAAGAGGGCGAACATGGAAAAAGAGCGCAATGATGGTGTTGGGAAGGCTATGGGGCCACCGTTCGAAAATTATACATCCAAGTGGACCATTAATGGAGATGAGGAGGTCAGTCAGTGCAGTTCAGCTCAAGATGAGAGCTTCGAAAGCACATCCTATCCTAGTAGTGTACAGGTATGTGTCACGTTTGATCAATTTAATGTGACCTTACAGAATAAAAATATTAATTTCTTGAAAAAAAAATTTACTTACAATAAATTAGTGAAAAATACCACCAACAGAGATCACCCTACAAACAAAAAAGGAATGGCAATCAGTATAGCTTAATGATTTAAATAGTTTGTTAAAAAATATATATAAGGAAAAAGCTTTTAATTACAGGAGGAGAAAAGGGACTTGAAGAGAGTTGAAACAACAAAAAGAGGACAGCAACAGACAGGACATCAAACGTCTGAGAGGTACAACAGTATAAGAGCATTAGCAGAAAAAGACTAATATAAGTCATATAGAAAAGTAGAATGCTAGATGGATGGCAACAACAGGAAGGATATATATGAACAAATAGGCAAGAACATGACAAAAAATAAGCAAATACATCTCTTTCTTTCAGGTTATATGTACAACTTGGGTTGTCTGAGACCCAGAAAGACAGCACAGGCCGATCTTGTCTTGAAGAACATTTCCTAAAAAAACCCTCATGGACCAGTGAGAGACAACAGCCACACCATTCATTATCTTCATGTGCAATTTATCCATTTCAAAGACTGTCTAAGAGGTGACATGTTACCTTTTGTTTGTGTCATGCAGGTGAGATTAGTGAAATGGTGGCCCTAATGACACGTGGGCGCTTGGGGTCACCCTTGAGTGCTTTTGGCAGCAGTGACAGTGAGGATGTAGTGGAGCAACAGCTCCACCTACAGGACAGACATAGTGTGAACAGCTACCAGGAATCTGAGACCCAGGAAAGCACTGATCTGGAGCAACTATTCAAGAGTTTTGCCGGTAATAGAGCTGTGCCTGAAACTGCTGTTAAAGGGATAGTTCACCTAAAAATTAAGATTTTGTCATCATTTACTGACCCTCATGCTGTTCAACTCAACTGTGGGGTTACCCGCATTCTGTAAAATATTTTCTTTTGTTTTCAACCGGATAAAGAAACTCATACAGGTTTGGAATTGGAACTTAAAGGTGAGCAAATGATGACAAAAATGTAATTTAGTGTTTTATTTAGGTTAAATTCAGTATTAAATTCCAAAACTTTTTTTTTTATAATTTAAAATAAGTATGTAAATATATGCAAATAAATATGTTTAAATGCTATTTAATGCCAGGTATTCAGAGTGATAGTGAGGAGAGCACAAATTACCACACTATCAATCACACTTTTGATGTGACCAATGGCGTGCTGGAGGCTACAAGCCAAACAGAGGTGATAAACTGTGACCTTTATTTATATTTGTTTTGTACCAGTTAATTAATGTTTTTTCACATTAAATCATGATTGCTGTATGACTTAAACCTTGATTAACATTATAGGTGAACTTCTAGAACAAAATGCTATAAAAATGCTAAATATGTACACTTTAATGTATGTTGTGTCACAAGGACGAGGGAAGTTCAGATGGTGCAGACTGTACACAGACACAGCAATCTAGCATGTTCTACACACCCAAACACTACCTGTCCAAGTGTGCATCATCTGGTGAAGAGCGTTCTCAGGTGAAAATAGACTATTTTAGTTATTTTTATAGGACACTCTTTAAATAACACAATAAAATCAGAAGATTAGGCATATGCCTTGAAGAATAAAGGAGGTATAATTCCCCCAGCCTTTATTTCTCAGTCAGAGGATGAGTTGGACGTCACAGTGGAGGTGTGTCGACCCAGCTCATCCCCAGCAGAGGGAAAACAGGCTGTTGAAAACAGTCTGAGTGGTATGTAGTTCAAAACAGCCTGCACTCATTGTATTGCTAGCTTTGTGGGTAACATTTGTCCTTTTGTATAACCTTTATATCACCCTTATTGTTATCTAGAATACCATCTTGCTCAAGAGGACTCAAAGGATTCTGAATCTATTACCCCTGTGCACAGGTGCATTCCTACCATCAGGTACAAGAAATAAAGCATCTCACACAAAACTCAGTAAAGGCTGATAAAATTTAGTTTAATGTAACAACAATATTCTTCTTTTATTAACTCTACACCAAGTTAAAAATGTTGAGATCGGCAGTGTTATTTTAGTATTATTTATATTCTGTATTTTCAGTTTTGTTTTAAATTATTAATTTTTAGTACTTTTCTTTGCTTTTGTCAGTTTTTAATATTTATAGTAGTGCTCCTGTGGCTCAGTGGTAGAGCATTGCGTTAGCAGCACAAAAGGTCATGGGTTTGATTCCCAGGGAACACACATACTGGTAAAAAATGTATAGCCTGAATGCACTGTAAGTCGCTTTGGATAAAAGCATCTGCTAAATGCATAAATTAAATTATAATAGTAGTCAATAATATAGTCAATAGTAATATAATAGTAACAAAAGGTTTATTTTAAGTAAAGACATTTATAATGTTACAAAAAATTCCTATTTCAAATTAATGCTGTGCTTTTGCACAGAATCCCCAAAAATGTATCAATGTATCAGTTTTTTTTTAAATTTTAAGCAGCACAATTGTTTTCAACATTGATAATAATGAGAAATGTTTCTTGAGCAGCAAATCAGCATATTAGAATGATTTCTGAAGGATCATGTGACACTGAGGACTGGAGTAATGATGCTGAATATTTAGCTTTGCCATCACATGAATAAATTACATTTTAAAATATCTTAATGACCCCAAACTTTTAAATGGTGGTGTATTTTGTCACTTTCGTTAAATGCATGGGTCATTTGTTATTCAAAATTACAACTACCTTTGGCTGAGTCTGTGCTCCGTGTTTTGGTAATTTTGTTTCGATCAGTTGTTTGCCAGACCTGGCTGAGATTGCAGTTTTTTTTTAAATTTTAAGCAGCACAATTGTTTTCAACATTGATAATAATGAGAAATGTTTCTTGAGCAGCAAATCAGCATATTAGAATGATTTCTGAAGGATCATGTGACACTGAGGACTGGAGTAATGATGCTGAATATTTAGCTTTGCCATCACATGAATAAATTACATTTTAAAATATCTTAATGACCCCAAACTTTTAAATGGTGGTGTATTTTGTCACTTTCGTTAAATGCATGGGTCATTTGTTATTCAAAATTACAACTACCTTTGGCTGAGTCTGTGCTCCGTGTTTTGGTAATTTTGTTTCGATCAGTTGTTTGCCAGACCTGGCTGAGATTGCAGACCACTCCAGCATATCCTGTTCACCAGCCTATCACCAAGAATGGGTGGAGTCAGCTGAAGGCCCGCCCATCCCTCTCAGCAGAGGACATTCACACTGTAACAGCACCCCACGCAGCCCAAAAGGTACAAAGTGAATCAGAAAAATTTAACATAAATCAAGATTCAGAATATGTTGTGTGGGTCAGTTTTGTCTAATTGTGAACACTGTTTAATTACAGGCCATAGGACACACATTCAATATGTGCAGGTTGGCACTGAACCCCTCCCTCACCTCCAGAGTCTGTTGGACTCATCACCATGGGGCAGTGCTCCATCCCATACTGTCTGCACAGAGAGTTACGCCACAGCCAGCACAGGAGACAGCAGCACTGTCAGTCAATGAATCATTATATTTGGAATAATAGATTTCTACAATCGTATCAGTATCAGCCAATAAATATGACTTTTTATGTTTTACGTATCAGTCCAACAAGTTATATATAACAGATATATTTAAGCTGACAATCTATGCTCAAATGAACACCCCAGATTATTTATACCAGTTGCCCTAAATAATGTTAAACATAAAACATCTACTTAGAGCCTGTAAGATTTTTTTTGTCCATAGTACACAGGCATTTTGTTTCTATAATCTTTGTTATATTTGTGTAATTTTTAACTTTTACCGTACAAAAGAATTTTGGCTATATGTTAAAATGAAGAATTAAAAAGAATAATAAGTTTAAGTTAATAATAAGTTAAAAAGAATAAAAAATAAAGTTACAAATAAATACAGAAAATTATTAATAAAGGAAAAGTAAAAATTAATTTAGCAATAATTTAATTAATTATGTTTTATCAAGTAATTTATTCCTTTATCTATCTATCTATCTATCTATCTATCTATCTTATCTATCTATAATTTCTGCAGGTTTGGTCCCCCTGTAATAGTAATGTATAATTTAATTTATTATTTTATATTAACTTATTATTTATTATAATGATTTGATATATAAAATAGTTATAATAATGCACTGAGTAAATGCAGCTGGATAAAACAAAAACTCTGTCTTCATTTCAGGCTGCAGAGCAACAAAATTACTTTAAAGGGGGATGATTCTTTTCTATACCCACTGTGTGTGTGTGTGTGTGTGTGTGTGTATATATATATATATATATATATATATATGCAATTTAGACTTATAAGGTGGGTGTTTTTTTATATCCTTTACCTATATTCCAGACATATTATTAATTATGAGTTATTAGCCAAAATTTCAATCAGTGCATCTCTGATTTCTAATATGTGCTTTTAAATGTCATCTTTACTACTGGGATAATATGATGGCACACTCTAGCATTCAAGTATCTTCAAAATTGTTGTAATGTGGTTTATGCAAATTGACTTCACTCCAAACTTTTTCAATTTCAAAGAAAAGACAATTTCTTTATATTACATACAAATGCTTGTTGTTGTTTTGTTGTAGAAGCTTTCATCTGATAAAAGTAAATGTACCATTATCTTATTTTTGTATCAATATAATCACAGCTAACACACTTATATTGATATCCTGCTTCTCTTTTCAGACAAATGCCTCTGTGTCCAGCGTCCTGCAGTCTCCAGCGTTAATCAACATCTCTAAGGATGGAAGGGAGGAAATAGACTCTCCCTCCAGCGGTAATGCAGAGTTCAACACTGCCAGCTCTGGAGCCAGACAGACCACTGAGACCAGCCAGGGGACCAGTGAAGAGATAGAGCTTCCTATTGGTATGACACTTTATCATTCACTGCAGTAGTTTTCTAAAACTTAACTTAATTATGGGATGCATTTGCCATGATCATGAATCAAACTGTTTGTTTGTGTTTCCTGCAGAGAATACTGATGTGGATGAGGAGGGACAGGAGGTAGGTGACGGCCCGTCAGATTCTGAACATCGATGTGAGCAAGAGTCCGCTGATGAAAAGGTGTTTGATGATGAAAACAATGCAGAGAGGATGGAAGGGTGTGAGGGTGAAAACCCATGTCAGATACATGGTAAGACAGATCTACAGTAGGGCTGTTTTTATTACTTTAAGTGAGGAATTGAAGTAATGTGCTTCTGTATTTTCAGACCAGCATCCAGATGTCAACCCTGCTGATATGGATAGTAATGCAAACTTACAGAGTCATAGCCTTGATGAAATGGAGAGGTAAAGCCCCCAATACTTTGCCTTAGTAAAGGGATTTAATTTACTGGTTGTAAATTTTATGACACAGTGATGACAAAAAAAGAAAAAGTGGCATATCAGTGTTAAATGACTTCTTGAACAAGAAAAAAAAACATTACTGTATTTGATTAAAGATTATGAGCACATGGATTGAAAAAAGATTATGTGTGTGCATAAATTATTGGTAATACATAATGCAAAATTCCATAAAAAAAATATGAATGGTCATGGTGACTATTAAAATTCAGAATAGTCTACTGTCTACAGCAGTAAGGATTTTATGGGGTGGGTATTTATGTATTTTAATTGAATAATTTGTTCACTTTTTAAGATCCAGGTTAGTAGGTTCTAGGGATGCGCGATATCACGATTTTTGATCGTGGACAAATGTCTTCATGATCTGCTTTTGAAGAAATATTGTAGTACCGTGCTACAGCGCACATATTATCAGTTGCAGTTCTGACTCCTCCGTCTCAATATACTGAACAACGCGACATAAATTCACATCAAAAGTTAACTCAGCGTTAGAGTTACAGTCACGGGACTCCGCACTTATTTGCAATCACAAAAGTAAATTATTTGCATGTGCTTTAAATAAAGCCTTGCCGGTTAAACATTTCATTTGCGTGCTGTTCTGACATGTGCTTTTTCTGAGCGCATATACCTGAGGCGCACACAGACTAACAGCGCCTGATTACTGGACTAAGTTATCATTCATGTCTGATTGCGCAAAAAAAATATTGCTGTCAAAAAGACACAAGGTTTACATAGAAGAACAGCTGGTTATGTCAGTGAAAGTAAACGGTTGAGAAAAAATCGGACGTGTTGTTGTATGTTAGATGCGTGCAGTGACGGCAGACTGTAGTACTAAAAGGGAAATTAGTTTAGCTGTACTGCACTTGCAAAATGGTAAAACCAAAATGACGAAGAATCGGGATAAAATCGTGAATCGGGATATTACATTTTTGCTATATTTTGCTATAGAGTCTCTGTGAGTGTTGAAGCTCCATGTTTTTCTATGCAAACAGACTGTCTCAAAAATCAGCTTGGAAGTGTCTGGATTTTTATGAATAGGACTAAATATGTCTTCTGAATTATATTTTACTCTTAAAGGGATAGTTCACCCAAAAATTTTAATTCTGCCATTAATTACTCACCCTCATGTCGTTCCAACAGTAAGACCTTCATTCATCTTTGGAACACAAATTAAGATATTTTTGATGAAATCCGAGAGCTTTCTGACCCTGCATAGACAGCAAGGTAACTACCATGTTCAAGGCCCAGAAAGGTAGTAAGGACATCGTTAAAATAGTTCATGTGACATCAGTGGTTCAACCGTAATGTTATGAAGCTACGAGAATACTTTTTGTGTGCAAAGAAAACAAAAATAACGACTTGATTCAACCATTTATTCTCTTCCCTGTCAGTCTTTGACGTGCGTTCATGACGGTACCACGCATGTGTGATGCTGCTGACACAGAAGCCAGCGTTCTGACGTAGAACATGCATGCCCTGTGGCTTGTTTGCAAGCAGAGGAATGCACACACATTCCTCGTGGTATTGTTGTGAATGCGCATCAAAAACTGGCATGGAAGAGAAGAAATTGTTAAAGTATAAAAACCACAAAAAGTATTCTCGTAGCTTCATTAAATTACGGTTGACCCACTGTCACATGGACTACTTTAACGATGTCCTTACTACCTTTCTGGGCCTTGAATGTGGTAGTTCCCTTGCGGTCTATGCGGGGTCAGAAAGCTCTAGGATTTCATCAAAAATATTTTAATTTGTGTTCCGAAGATGAACGAAGGTCTTACAGGGGTTGGAACGACATGAGGGTGAGTAATTTATCGCAGAATTTAAATTTTTCGGTGAACTATCCCTTTAAATTATGTTAAACATTAATTTGTACTCTGTCTAGCGTGTCTCAGTCTGACATAAAAGGAGAGGGGGATGTGAAAGAGGACTTGGGTTGTCCAGAAGGGGACTACATAGAGACATCAGGTACATGGAAAGTCTTTGTCTTGCCGCCTTTCATGGGTTAGTATACAAGCTCATGTGTTCTTTCTGTAGAATGTATAAACGAGCTGGGAGAGAAGATTGAGGCAGCTGATCAGGAGAACCATCCTAACAGGTGCACAAGAAGCCTAGAATAAAATGCATTTGACCTTTGGAATACAGTGCTAGTGTATATCCTATTGCTTATATGAGCAGTATAGATATTACCAACAGAAATTAAACCTTTTACAGATAAATTACTAAAATTAAAAACTAGTTTCAAAATCCTGCTGGCTTTCCTGGTTGAAAATGCTCCACAATTTATTTTTGTCATTTCATTACTATTTTTTATTAGCAGAGTTCTTGAGCAGACAGTTCCAGAGTCAGTCAATCTGCACCGTTAAAGATGAGCCGATCCTGATGTTTTGCATCCGAATCGTTTCCATTTTAGATGCTTAAGTCATGTGGTTTGTGTTCCTTTGTTTAATTTACTGTTTAATGAAAGAAAATGTTCCAAATAAAAAAAACTTAACCTTCAAACTTATGTACATCAACAATTTGAGCTTTGATGTTCCTATTGACCTTAATAAATAGATGTAATCATTTTTATGTTTTAAATTCCATTTGGGGTTCTGATGTTGTTGCTACAGAAATGTAGTGCCAGTGACTTGTTGTATTCAGTAGCTTTTAAATAAAGGACCCATATATATATATATATATATATATACACACAGTTTATAAATAAAAGACATTTTATACCAAACTCAAAAGTAATTACGACCGTAGCCTAATAAAAAGTGAATACACTGAATCTTACATTGAAATAACGGTCTCCTCTGCTTCACTGAGATCTGAAATTACATAAACACCTGTTTCCCTTTACAAAAAATATAAACTCTTATGCTGTACAGTTTCTTTCTTATACAAATCTAATGATGCCACAACAGGTCATGATATAGTTTAATGGCTGAATAACATTATGCAGAGGAAACAGGACAGAAAAATAACAGGAAAAAATAAGTTTAGTCCTTAAAAAGACTGATAAGATTATTTTCTTTTAAAATGTATGCAATCCTGATTAATGGATATACTGAACCTCACGGACGCAATGTTTTTGAAATATTTTCAAGTTCACTGTCATTCCTGTTCTAAACTTTTTTTAGGGTTTTACTTTAGCACACAGGTGGAAGGAACTGGAGGATTTACACATTTTGGTGGGGTTTGTGGGTCTAATTGGTCCCTGTTTCTCAGTCTTTTGCCAGCAATGACACAAGTCCTTTTTTATCCAGCTCAATGAGTTTAAGGTGCTGTAAGGTCTTCAATGCAGAATCACTAACTTTCATGTTCAGCTTCTTCATCCTCTGAGTGCTTATTGGCCCCCTGAAGATACAAGAATGAAAATATTTAGATCAAATGTATTCGTAAACACTTTTCTTTGTAGAAGTAAAACCATGTAGTTGACTGAAGTTACAGTGCATTATCAATCATGTTAGGACTCGGGGTTAAAGGTGAGGTTTTTGCATAAATATGACCAGACAAACCTGTTCTTATCTGAGAAGTACTCGGATAACTGCTTATAGAGCGTGTTGAGGTCATTCAGCTTCAAGTTACCACGTACACTCTGCGGGACAGTCTCAAATGTCCCCTCAGGCACCTCTTCACGCACATTCTGTGCTACAAGGGAGGGGGGGAAAAAACGATATAATTGTTGATATTGAAAGATGCTGATGACCTTTGAAATTGTGCCAATGTTACAACTGCCTTATGTTGATAGTTTTCTTTTGTCCTTACATTCAGACTGTGCTTGAGTTTGAGGTTCTTCTGTCAGCACGGCCTAAAGAAACAAACACATTCACTAACTCAAAGTAGCTTTTTCCTCAAAACGTCACAAATAAATTACATTTTAACAGGTACATGCACTGCAGTTTAAAAATTAGGGTCAGTAATTTTTTTGTTAAAGTATTTTATTTAATATTTTGTTATAGATATTTATTTTATAGTTATAGTAATTTTGTTATTTGTTAAAGTAATTTATTGAACAAGGATGCATTAAATTGATCAAAAGTGACAGTCGAGACATTTATAATATTAGAAAGTATTTCCATGTTTTAAAAAATGCTGTTCTTTTGAACTATTCAAAGAATTCTGAAAAAAAAGTATCATGGTTTCCACAAAAATATTTAGCAGAATAAATTTTCAAAATTGATAAACAAATCAGCATATTAGAACGAGTTCTGAAGGGTCATGTGACACTGAAGACTGGAGTAATGCTGCTGAAAATTCAGGAATAAATTAAGATTTCATAATTTATTAAATTAGAAAACAGTTATTTTAAATTGTAATAATATTTATGTTGTATTTGAACAAATAAATAAGCCCTTGGTATGCAGACGAAACTTAAAAAATGTAATTTAAAATCTTACCAACCCCAAACTTTTAAAGGAACACTCCACTATTTTTGAAAACAGGCTCATTTTCCAACTCCCCTAGAGTTAAACAGTTGAGTTTTACCGTTTTCTAATCCATTCAGCCGATCTCCGGGTCTGGCGGTAGCACTTTTAAATGTAGCTTAGCATAGATCATTGAATCCGATTAGACCGTTAGCATCTCGCTCAAAAATGAAGTCAAGAAATTTGCTGCCGTACCATGGGTGCAGCAGGCGCAATGATATTATGCAGCGCCTGAAAATAGGCTTACTGGAAGTTACCTAGCTGGGGACTATTTTCAGGCGCTGCATAATATCGAGCCTGCTGCACCCATGGTACTGCAGCAAAGTTCCTTGATTATTATGCCAGAATGAGAGTATAGTTCCTAGCCATATCGGCCTAGAAAATCGCAACTTTTCATTTTCCGTTCGTCTTAGTACACGATGTAACTACAGAAGAGTCAAGTTTTAAATAGGAAAAATATCGAAACTCTATGGTCATTTTTGAGCGAGATGCTAATGGTCTAATCCGATTCAATGATCTATGCTAAGCTACAGCTAAAAGTGCTACCTCCAGACCCGGAGATCAGCTGAATGGATTCGAAAACGGTAAAACTCAACCGGGAGTTGGAAAATGAGCCTATTTTCAAAAATAGTGGAGTGTTCATTTAAACGGTAGTGTAGTTGTGTAATTATGGTAATAAAAAGCATTACAAAATAAGTCTAACCTCTACATTTAACGCAGCAACGGATGAGCAGAGAACATCTCTCGCTTCTTGTTCTTCTTCTGTCAGTGGCGGAACCTTGAACAAGATTTCCCATTAGCACACATATAGTCCGAACCCAAAAACCTCATGAAACTACTTTATTTTTTCCAAAGACCACCCCTTAACCATGGTAAAATAATTGTGTATGGCCTGTGGTGTAGTAAAATTGACATGGACCTTTTGATTTGATAGATATGGGCTGTTGTTGCACAACTGAATGAATACCTGCACATCTGCTGTGTTCTGCAGCTGTTGAACCATCTGCACTGTGGTGTCCAGGTGAGCTCGTAGTGAGTCCATGGATCGTTTCTGTTCCACCGCGATCTCCTCCACCTGTGTGCACAGGGCCGCATGCCGCGCTTTGATCGTCGACAAGTTCTCCAGCAACTGAACAGGGTTTCCCTGAAATCCACAACCACAGATTTAGAAACACAGACTTTAGTCAGTATTTAAAATTAACAAATGAATACGAATGTACCTCAAACGTGCCCGCTTCTCGCGCACTGGCCATGAAGTCGAATTTCAGCCGCTTTTCCACATATTCTATATCAGCTTCTGCTTTCTGGAACTACAAGGACACAGATCTAAACATCATAATTCTTAAGCATTCAGAGGATTTAATTCGGGAGTTGTTTGCTGTTTGTACAATTTGGTATTTAGTGGCCCATCTGAATGAGGGTACAACCTAAAACCTGAAACCCTATTAGCAATATTGCACTACTCTGAACACAGTGGACAGCAGAGGCAATACTGATAGGGTCCCAAGAATTAGGATTAGACATTATGACCTGTAAAACAGAAAACAAACAACAATATGCCAAATGAGACGGTGAACCTCTTTGAAAACTTCAAACATTGTGCAAAGCTGCTCTCAGATGCTTTGACAATACTATTGCACTGCTAGCTGTCCAATACAGTAGTGCAATGAAGTCAGAGCACCTGTTAACAGCATTGTTAACAGCATATGGCTGGCCACGCGGTTGACCCTACCTTTGAGAAAAATCCCTGGCCAATGCCCTTTTAACATTGCACTGCTTTAATAACTGGGTTATCAGTAGTACAATATAAAAGGGGCACTGGACAGACGGTACGCATTCAGGCCGGTCCATTTGCATGCTGAAATATCCAATCATGTAAATAATGTCAACAAAAAGCCTGGGAAGAAAAACACAGTTGTCACATAAACATTAAAACATAATAGTGCTGTGATACAGATATGTAGATGGTTCATAATAAAGGCAATAATTTAAAAAGCAAGTGCTTGTTATGGTATTTTGTTCATTATAGCTTTTTTACATTATTTAATTTAATAGGTAACAGCCATCTTTTTCCCCCCTTAAAATAACTTGAGAATTAAAACTAACATACATATATATATACACACACATATAAAAGTATATGTATATAAAAGTATTATTATATGGCACTTCTGACACTGGCAGTGAAGTAAAGTTACTAATGTTAGTTCGCAACAAAGCGCAACACTGCGCCCCCTATCATCTCTAATTCCTAATGATATTTGAACTCATGAAAAAAAATATTAATGCATGTTATTATGGTTTTACTTAAACAGAATACCAATATAGTTTTCATGAGAGAACGCAGGCATACAATTGATCAGAGTCTTCAAAAGCTGAACTTCTACGAAGAGGACTGTGCGTCTTCCAGAAGCAATGGACATATTTTATATAAATTGTTATCGGTTAATAACAATTGCTACAATAACTTGATGTGTATATAAACTCATAGTGTTTACGCATATTTAAATATCTTATGGAATAAGGTATAAGGACTCGGGATGCAGCGCGCGGTCTCGCAGACACCCGCACAGGCCCTCCCGCACCCGCAGTCCCCTCACCGCCGATCAGCGATTCACACAGCAGCTATCGAGCCAAATTAACACTTTTCGGAATGAATGCCATGGTTTTGATTCAAAATATGCACATTATAGTAAATGAATCATATTACGGCTGATTTTTGCTGTAAATATAAATGACTAAAGACATTAGCAGCGGCAATAGTTAGCCATCCAGCTACATGTTTTTCGTGATTTTCTCCCCTCCAACCTCAGGGAAAGTCGGGCATACACAGAACACGTAATTCTTCGTGTTTCTTCTACATTATGTTGTCTATAGTAAAGGCACCCGTGTTATTAACAGTTAGACGCAAACGATCGGTTTACACTTGAAAACATTTGATGGAAATGTTTCGCTGGAAAAAAAAAAACCCCCCCGCTTACCATCGCCTCCAGTTTATCAACCGTCTCCATGTTGAATAGTTTACATTCCTGAAGCAGCCCCGGAAATATAAAGCTCGCAGCAGAACGCAAAACCTTCTCTGATTGGTCAGCTGTCAGAGAGCGTGGAAGATGATTGGTCAGTTCGGAGGGAGAACGAGAGGGAAAGGGGCGGTATGTTCGGGATGGAATTCTAACGTACTGTCTTCATAGACTGTCTTGTAATGTACTACACAGTGTATGTATAATCAAAGTCCCTTTTTTCTATAGTCTTTGGTATAATGCATAGTAATTAAAACTGTATGTAAAACATGTATGGAGAATTCAGTGTTGCTGTTGGTTTTTTGACTTTCGGCATTCTGTTGATGCATGCATGCAAAAAATTTATTATATTTCAAACGTAGTCATACTCTGCACAGTATATACATACGCCATACTACGAGGTATGTGTAAATACACAAATATTTTGTCCAATGCCTTGAGAATTACAGGAAGAGACCTATTTTAATGCTTAAACAAATTCAGTACTAAAACTGAAGTCTTGATTGCAGTTAATATTGTACTATTTAAAAAAAGAATAATAAAAAAATTGTAATAAATAAAAAAAAATATATATATATATGTATACTACTGTCCTTAAATAGTAATAAAAAATTCAAAGAAAAGTTTCACTGACGTTTCGCCAAACCGACCAATCGACCGCCAGAATGTGAACAACCATTGAAAGAGTAGGCGACGATAAACCCCTCCTCTTTGGATGTGACTGACAAATATTCTATTCAATCATAGCACTGCATACACACTGCTACACCAATCAGAGAAGGCCGGGCCCTCGTAGAGTCAACAAAGCCCGGCTGCACCGTAGGCTCGTTCTCGCTCGGTTGTCTTGTAGAGGACATTGGAGTCACAGTCAGGAGGGCACTATATCAAATATTAATTTTAAAACCGCAAGCACTTACAGAAAGTCGAGCCAGCATGTTCTCCCGCGTCGCTAGACCTACCGCCACCCTCCTCCGGAGCTTGTCCACCTCCTCCCAGGTAAAATCTCATATTTGTGAACATGCGAGAGCGCTAACATTAGCCTCCATGATTTGCATGAATGTGCGATGACGTTAACATGTCAAACTGAGATTAATACCAAATCTACTTTTTTCCTTTACTCATGCGTGTTTCTTAATGAGCCATAGACTACAATAGTATAAATGAAACTAAGTTAAGTAAACTTGCATCCAGTTAACCGAGAAATTACCTTGCTTGATATTTAGCCATCAAATTGACAGTGTAGGCGTTGCAGTCATTTGTTAGTCATATAGTATTCATGTTTATGGAAGTTGCAAGGATCTTTCTGGATTCCCCATGAATCTATTGAAATCCTGCTATCTGGCATGAGAAGGTTTTCAGTCGACCTTGCCAACTAGTTTAGTTTTCCTGTGTAGGATCATCCTGGTTAGAGGTGGTATCACTTTGACTCACGCCCACCTTTGAAAGGTCATTACTGTAATCAGCTACTTGGCTCACTGTTGCGTAGTAAATAAAACAAAGTGTCTTGATCTGTAATGAGAGATCAGGCTTAATGCAGCTTTGAGAAAAAAACAAAAGTGCTACAGAGATGTCAGATGTGCCATCTAATATGTTTTATGCTTTATAAGGCTTATACTTTTATTTATATGCAGCAGGAGTTGTCAAACTGAGATCTGGGGACCATTTAAAAATTTAAAACGGTAAAATGTGAAAAATGTAAATCCGATTCAACTAAATAAGCAAATATAAAATATTTTATTAGTGAATAAATAGTAATATATTTTCTTTATATGAATAAACAAGACGTCCAACAGTAGAGTAATTTAGTGAGTAGAATGTTACAAATTTAATAATGTAACAAACTAAATATTTTGCAGATAAAATTTTACACAATATAAAATTGGAATTTTATACATAAAAATGTCCTTCTCGTGAGAATGATTCAATTTGGTAGTCCGTGGCATTTAAAAGATTCTTTGTTATAAAAGTTTTTGACATTCTTTTTTTTTAACATAATGCAATGCATGCAACTGCCATTTGTATAAAACTAATTAGTTTGTTTGCTTGCTCTAAACATTCATATGCCAATACAGTCGCCTTTGTACTGTCTAAACTGTTTTTACAGAATACTTAATCACTTGGTTTAAACCCTCCCTCTCTTCGGCATGAGTGGTAGTAAAAATTCCCGCTGGCATTTTTCCAGGCTGAAAAGGTCCCAAGGTCAAGATAATTTTAACATTTCCATTCAGTGGTTCTTCCATATTTTAATTTAATAATTTTTTTTACAACCAGATTAATGATCAATGTATATAATGCATACAACAATATAAAGCAGTACATTTATTGGTCTATGGAATCAAAGGGCATTTAATGATAAGAGTAAGGTGGATCAGCATATATTTTGATGCATTGCAATTTTTTTCTCCTTGCAGCACAATGCGAAAGTAGCTGTCTTGGGTGCCTCAGGTGGCATCGGGCAGCCCCTGTCTCTCCTGCTGAAGAACAGCCCTTTAGTGAGCGAGCTTTCACTTTATGATATTGCCCACACTCCTGGAGTAGCTGCTGACCTCAGTCACATTGAGACCAGAGCCACTGTCACAGGTACAGACATGGTTTCAGCTCCTCCAGCCTAATTATTACGTTTTTATTAGTTGCAGAGAAGTCAAATTTGCTACTTTAAAGTTGGCATAAAATGAAAATCCACCCCGTTTATTTTCTAAATGCATCTGATTGAACTTCTCGTGAAAGATTCACCCACATAATTATTTTTAAGCCTGTAATTTGTAATCAAAACTCAAATGGTAAAACAACACGCTTTTCTCTTGTATGCCAGACTTCTTCAGTCATTTAGATTACTTAAACCCTGCCAATTTCTTAGTCAACCTCAAGCTCACATTTAGATTTGCCCTCACCCAATCAACAACTGACACATAAACCAAAGGCCCCATCCTACTTTTTATTTTTATTTTTTCCCAGAAATTAACTTCACTCATATGTAATTCATATCAGCAGCAAACCGTACCCCAGACCACCACTTTTAAGTGGACTCTGGTACGGTTTGCAGGTGAGTACCCGAGTTCGGAAGACGGCGTTCACATCATCCAAAAGTACCAAACTCTGACGCCAATCGAACCCGGATGCGCACCAAAAGTGCTAGTGTGAAAGCACCCTAAATAGGTCTGCTATAGTGTTCACTGTCTTGCCTTGCAGGCTACATGGGAGCAGATCAGCTGGGTGCTGCACTGAAAGGCTGTGATGTTGTTGTCATCCCTGCTGGTGTCCCAAGGAAGCCTGGTGGGTATATATATATATATTTATTTATTTATTTTTTACCTCTGCTTTATTATTTTTTTTAAATTGCATTTAAAGTCAGCATGGAATGGCGTTTGTAAACCATTTTATGTGTGCATATGTGAAACAATATATTCAACACAAAATGTTGGCTTGGTGATGTAAAATGGGATCAGTTATAAATCAGAAATTTATAGAAACACACCAGAATTTCGTTTTGTTTTGCTTTACATTTTTCTAGGTATGACCCGTGATGATCTGTTTAACACCAATGCCACCATTGTGGCCACATTAGCTGATGCTTGTGCCCGTCACTGCCCTCAGGCCATGATCTGCGTCATTTCAAACCCAGTAAGTATAAGGTCTCATGAGCCTTACATTGCTGAGATATCACTTTATAACTGCTCAAAGGTGACAAGGGTTTATAGCACTATACATCGGTTTCATATTGAACTTTGATTTTGTGAATTTCAGGTGAACTCCACTATCCCAATCACATCAGAGGTGATGAAGAAACATGGCGTCTACAACCCCAACAGTGTCTTTGGTGTCACAACACTGGATATTGTCAGAGCAAACGCTTTTGTTGCTGAGCTCAAAGTGAGTTCTATAAATTCAATACTGATAGAAGAGGAGTTTACATTTAAGTGCAGATTTATTTAATGTCATCACCAGAAAACATATTTACACAGTCAGTTCATTGTCACCATTACTGCAATATTTCCAGGGCCTTGATCCCGCCAGAGTCAACGTGCCCGTTGTTGGAGGTCATGCAGGAAAGACCATCATTCCTCTCATTTCACAGGTAAGAAAAACCTGTATTACTACCTAATTTATAATATATTCAATAAACATAAGTTTTTGGCAAGATATTTTGTAGGTTGCTTGTTTTTTAGTTTAGTGGCGTTGCACTGTATAACTCCACCCACAATGAAATCTCATTGGTCCAAAATGCCAATGGTGCCATAAAAACTTCTGATTGGCTGTGATTACTTTTGAACAGATTTTTTGGACTATTTGGTAAAATTATATAGATTCTTATTTTATTCTGTGTTGTTTTCAGTGCACTCCCAAGGTTGAGTTCCCTACAGATCAGCTGTCTGCTTTGACAGGCAGGATCCAGGAAGCAGGAACTGAGGTTGTGAAAGCTAAAGCTGGTGCAGGTGAAAACTGAAGTTGTATTTGCTCTGACTTTTTTTTTATTTATTTTTTTTATATATATATATTTTTTCCTTTTTCTTTGGGGTTCTCTAAAGTTTGGTTCCTTTGTGTCACTGGCATTTTAGTTGTACAGATGCTTAATTTAGTGAGAAGATCTGGAATCTGAATATGTCTGTTCATAGGCTCTGCCACTCTGTCCATGGCCTATGCCGGAGCCAGGTTCACATTCTCCCTTCTCGATGCCATGAATGGAAAAGAGGGTGTTGTTGAATGTGCATTTGTGAGATCTGAGGAGACAGAATGCAAATACTTCTCTACACCTCTCCTCCTCAGTGTAAGTCTAGTAGACCTTCTTTAGAAGTTACTTCATGTTATTTTTAGATCATACAAGGTCAAAGTAACAATGACCTGGGGGGTATTCCAAAAAGCAGGTTATGTTATAGGTTATAATGATTGCACAACCATCAATTAGGTGGCGATATGCACTAAGCATGTAAACGACCATTGAACAAAAGAAGAAGAAGAAAGAAACAGCATGTAGTGATGGGAAGTTCGGATCATTTTACCAACTCGGACCTTTGAGTCTCGTTCAGCAAAATTAACGAATCTTTTTTCGAGTCATTTCGTTCATTTTAGCAAAATAAAAATGTTATATGTTACTTCCCTAATATGTCTACTTATGCAAACGTTGATCACACTACAAACTATACAAAACTGCTATAAGAAACCGAAAAGATTAATTCATTGTTTACCTGAGTCTTCAGTCTATGATTAGCTCACCACCTCTTATCTGACAAGTCTTCGGGTTTGGGCTTATGGGGCTGTCACGTGATGAATGAACGACTCAAACCCGAAAACTCGAGAGATTAACTAATCAATTCTCTCTCCGGCTCAGACTGCATTGGTTAAAGCTTATGGGGCTGTCACGTGATGAACGAACGACTCGGAAAAACACGAAGACTCGAGAGATGAACTAATCAATTCTCTCTCCAGCTCAGACTGCATTGGTTAAAGCTTATGGGGCTGTCACGTGATGAACGAACGACTCGGAAAAACCCGAAGACTCGAACCAGGTGAACTACTTGACTAATTCCAGTACAGAACCTATAGGATGTTGCGCATGCGCGACTGAACGAATCACTCCCCGAGACGACTCATTCTTCCTGAGTCACATTAAAGATTCGTTCAAGAACGACCCAACACTAACAGCATGGCGCGCTTTTTCTTAGCGTCCGTTTCCATAGTGACTCATCGATTCCTCGCTCTGTTGAGAATGGGCTTGCTTGAGATGAGCAAATTCTGCGCAGAATCGATCACCGGTGATCACCGCGAGATGCATGCTGGTTAGAAAAGTGTCCGACTTGCCTCCGACTTGCTCTGATGTCATGCTGACGTGTGCAAAAAAACTCTAGCGACGGCGAGGCGGCTGTGTCGGATTGTGCAGTCGAGCAAAGTTGCTCTCCACTGACTGCTCTGATCAAAAGCATGATGGGAAACGACTGACTGACGACACAGCTTAATGCTCATTGGTTCAGACAACTGTGATGCTGCGGTTCTCTTCTAAAATATATATTTTTTAAAAATCTGATTTCATGTGATTATGTATTTAAATTATGCATGACTATTCCCAAACACGATGACAGTGCGATCTCTGTGTGAGATATGTGATTGTTGTCATATTTCTATAAAAATCTAAAATACATGTTTGTATTAAAGTAAAAATGGATGTTAAATACACCTTTCGTATGGAATTAAATAGCAAGCACTTTAAGTGTCTTGTTCATCATTTATTTTCATATAAAAGTATCAGAACTGAAATTATATCATGTTCATAAGCAACACAGCCCGTGAGTGAGAATAACGCGATATATGTCTTTGATCTCGTTGGTATCTGTTCCACTTCGAGAGGTCAGAACTGTCTGTCTTGACTGCGCTTATTTCACTCCTCGCCTCACTGCAGCCGCCTACTCTCGCCTTCATTTCAGGCGAGGCGCATCTCAAACAAGCCTAATGTCTTGAGTCTTAACCAGGAACATACTCTGAGTTGAATGAACTTACTCCCGGACGCGTTTTTTGGAACCACTCGCGTAAGCAAGGTTTGGGGTTAATCAACCGAAAGTTCAGGGTTTAGCTGATGATAAGTTAACCGTGCTCTCTGGAATACACCCCTGGTAAAGTAGAATAGGCTTTCTGTTTATTTGTTTGTTTGTTTTATGAAGATTTATTTAGAATTTTCTCCTGCTTTTCTCAGAAAAACGGCATTGAAAAGAACCTTGGTCTTGGCAAGCTCTCTGCATTTGAGGAGAAGCTGGTAGCTGAAGCCATGGATGAACTGAAGGGCTCCATCAAGAAAGGAGAAGATTTTGTTGCAAATATGAAGTGATCTGTGCTTGTGGCACACTACCTGTGAAATGTCATTAATTTATAAAGCCGAGTCATTGTATGTCAACAAGGTTTCCTAAAAATGTATTTTCATCATGTTCAAAGATGCAGACAGTCTTTGTACTGATTAAATGGTCAAATCCACCCATCAATAAAATGGTCTGTTTACGGTTATGTCTTTGGATTTCAGTTCACTCAATTAAAAATATTGCTATTTTGCTATGAGAATTTTATTGATTTGCTTTTTGTTGTTGTTGATAATTAGATGCGATTTGAGTGACTCATAAATGGATGTGAATTAATTTTACATAAACCGAAATGGCTCCGAGTAATCCTGCTGTCAGTGTTTTGTTTTTTTTCCCAAACAAAGACCCTTATTCAAATGATTAGATTTAGAATGATTTAAAGTCCCCATTAAATCAAAAATAAAGTAATTTTTTTTTTTTTGGGTGTTAGTATCAATATGTTAGTCTTAAGGTTATCTATAAGGCAGTGTGCTCCAAAACGGTGACAAAATTCGCATTTAGAAGATCTAAGCATTCAAAGCTTGCAGGTCGTCACTTCCGCCAAAACGGCTCAACGATTTTTTTTTTTGACGTCACATCGTACTTCAGCTTCTCATCAAACTTTGTCCAATCAAATGCTCTCTAGATTCCGAAGCGCACAAACTAGACCTACACTAAAATAGACGCTGAAGCCTCGACACAGAATTAGTATTTTCTGTACAGTGAGTGGCACGTAGAGCACTATGCAGGGGACAGGGAACGATTAAAACAGTGTAAATATGCTTTCCTTTGAGGAAAAAAAGAAGTCTGGTTTCGCGCTGTGTCACGCAAAGCACCACACCGCACACACTCTGATCCGGTCCAGAGACTCGATAGCACGGAGCGGATCACATGCGCGAGTCGGCGCAGACCACAAAATGTATCGGAGCTATTTGAATTCTACTCAGAATGCTATATTTTATAGCAGTATGGATGAGATTGTGGCTGGCATAACCTGTCAAATGCGGCTTTACAGTAGGGATGGGCGGATCGATCCTTAAGTATCGATACTTTCGATACTGATGTTGTATCGAAAGGATCGATCCTCACATAAAAATGTCGATTCTAAAGTGCATTTTTTTTTTACATTAATTTTATTTACTTATCAAGAAATTCGGTGCATAAAATAAGCTTCTAAGTGGAAAAATAGACTATATTAGCGAATAATTGTGTTGAATTGAGCCATTTCTCCTGCTCATCGGAACACGCAAATGCTGAAAGACAGAACCAATCAATCACAGACAGCGTTCGCTGCTGACGCATGGCTCACAGTGCTTGTTTAAATAGGGCTGCGTTTCCCAAAAGTATCAGAAGCATTGCCACATTATTACATTACATTGTTACTATATATAAAATTAATTCTGAAAAATGCATCA
>NW_015505211.1:3530357-3533729 GCF_001515645.1 Sinocyclocheilus grahami
TAAATGGGCTAGTTTGTGCAAGTAAATTTATTTAAACTGGTTGTTAAAAGTTCAAATGGATTGTGTTATGTTCTGTAATTGCTGTTAATAAATCTGTCAGAAAAAAAATATGCTAAAGTTTCACCTTTAGACTGCCTGGCAGCCTTTTACAAAAATGAGCCATGGTTTTATTACAGTAACCACAGTTTACCACAGTATTTGTACTAAAACTGCAGTAAACACAAATTTACCATGGTAATAATAATAATAATAATAATAATACATTTTAGTACTTATGTAACACCATGTTTATTTTTCATGAGGTATCCTCAAAGGAGCACCTTTGTAACTTATCTACTCTTAAAACATGCATACTTGTATGGTACTAATATACTCACTTTTAGGGGTATAGTTGCACCTTTGAGGTTACTGTCCCATTAAAGGGCTAAAATATACAATTACAGTATATTTTATTTCTAAAAGTGTAAACAAAAAAGGCATATGAAATGTTAAAAAAACATGGCTTTAAAAGCTAATATTAAGTGAGTATAATTACTGATTATATATTCTTTCAATAATTTAAAAGATCAGTTTAGTTTAGAAGTATCGGTACCGGTATCGATATCGACGATACTGGGCTTGAAAATATCGGTATCGGATCGAAAATAAAATAAGAGGTATCGCCCATCCCTACTTTACAGAGCTCAACGGCTCTGAATGGCTCTGGGTCTAGCCCAAGCTGTTATATAAACGAACGCTATTGGTTATTTTAAAAAGGGGCGGGGCTGTTTGATTGACGTTAAAATTACTTCAACACATTGATTATACTTCTGCGTCGAACCTACGCCGTAGCTTACGCATAGACGCACACCCATACGCCGTAGCCTGACGTGCACGGACCGCAAGCGCTGTGATTGGTCTGCAAGAACCCCTCCCTCCATATGTACTTGAGTTTTGTGTGCGTTTATGTGCACTTTAATAAATTTTAATGTTACACCTTCTTATTTAAAATAAAACAAAGCAAAGAACAAGTGTCTTATCATTTATTATACTACACAGCATTATACATCAGTAGTTGTCCGCGACAAACAATGTTGATCTGCCGTGGTACAAGTCCTTGTGGAGACTGAAAGAATGCCATCTTCTCCTGTTCCGTTGTCTCCTTTTTGTAGTTTTAAATAATGATTTGATATTTATTTGCCGCCGTCACGGCTATAATGCTTCTCCGACGAGTCGCCTCTTCTTCGGCTTTTGCCGCGGTACTGCGGGTTACACCAGCAACATGCCCGTGGACACTGCAGACTAGAGGTTTGCATGTGTACTGCACGTTGACACAGACAACGACGCAGAAGTATAAATGAAAACCGACGCACAGCCTACGGCGTAGGTCCGACGCAGAAGTATAAATCAGCCTGAAAGTATAAATCAAATGTAAGTATAAAGAAGTATAAATCAGCCTGTTGATTTATTCGCTGTTTGTTTCTAAGCATTTCAGGGGACCTTTAAGTGACACAGTTTGTATTATTTATTCATAAAAGAACTATATATGATGGTTGCAAATCTACCCCTTAAAAGTTGTGTCATTTGAGAATGGAAGGATGCATGCATTTGAAGAATCCCCCCCCAAATATTTTGCAACCATAACCATAACATTTTAAAAACATCTCAAATAAATAAATATCCGGTTTTGTGTTTTTAATGTGATTTCACAATTTCCAATTACAGTAGCACACACGCATTTGAAAAAAAGAAGAAGAAAAAAATATTACTTTAGATATAGGTGGATTATTAAATATATGATTATCCAGTTTATTGTTCATGTTGAAAAAAAATTTCAATAGGTTAGGTCTCATCATCCCAAAAGACCCTCCATTTTAATGGCATAAAAATGTGTAAAAAGTAAACTGTAGTGCCACCAAGTTAGATAAATCAAAACGAACAGTTTTTTAAATGTATTTTGTAAAAAAAAATGGTCAAAGTTAAAGAAATACACTTCTAAATTCTTGTCTCACGTTGGCTTATTTGCATTAGGTTTGCTAATTTGCATACGAGCGGAAACGTCCTGCCTGCCACCAATCAGTACAGGTGGTTGTGGTTCGTACGAAAACATCGTCTCCGCATCCACCGCCGTACTAATTTTTAGCCAAAGTTTCCATGACTTTACTGTGCCAGTAAATTTATAGTCAATTAAACAAAACATTCCGAATTTAGACAAAGATTTTTTTGGTGTACAGACCGTCAAGTAGCCTAATGGCTGGTTTAACAGAGGAGCGTTTGCGCGTGGTGGCGATCATTCACGCGCTCAAAGCTGTCGGTATCCGCGTGAAAAACTGGAAGAATTTACTAAATGGATATTCAAACTGTGAACAAACTTTTAGTCAGGTAAAAAAAACGTATGAATCTCCTTGAAACGACGGTCATTTATTTGTTGCGTAATTATATAGTTTCATTGACACGTTGAATTTGTTTCTAAGGAGAGCGCATCACAGCGCTTTGCTTTTGGACGTGACATGCACTTGCTCCCACAGCATGAAATGTCCGACATGGGCGGTACAGTTCCTCAGTATGTTTGATAACTTATCTTGTTTGTTCAAAAATGTAAATAATCCAAAATAATGTAGAGTTTCACGAGTGAAACCTGACAGTGGTTGACAGAAGCCTGAGTTTTGAATGCGTCTGATGTGCTGGTTTTCAGGTTTTTGGTGGAGGCCTGTGAGTATCTGTCACAACAACATCTGCATACAGAGGGTCTTTTCAGGAAGACTGGATCACTAAGTCGTATTCGTGCTCTAAGGGTAAATTCCTTCAAATCTTTCATGTCACAATGGCATAACAATGACATGTCTTTTTAGTTTTTCATGTTAAGTATATACAGTGATTTATTGTTTTAATGGATGACAACCTATCTTTTAGGTTCATGTTTTGAGCTTTACATTTACATGCAGTGTTGGGGGTAACTCATTACAAGTAATGCGAGTTACGTAATCAGATTACTTTTTTCAAGTAACTAGTAAAGTAACTAATTACTTTTTTAATTTACAAGAAAATATCTGAGTTACTTTTTCAAAAAAGTAATGCCAGTTACTTTGTTTTCCCATTTATTGACTGACAGCTCTCCTGTCCCCATATTGGGAGAAATCGGAAGTACAGAGGCGTTGTGTGTGCTGTGTGAACATGATGTTACTGTAGTTCTAGACTAAATGTGAATGTGCATTAATTCATCCCACTTACAAAAAACAGATTTAGTATTCATCAAAAATGAATTCAAACTCAGAATATGACGCAAACCTGCAATAATTAAATATGTTAAATAACACAAATGTATCTAATCCCATTTTATTAACCAATATCTTTGCTGCTGACCTTTGATGATCCAGTTCAACCATACTAATA
>NW_015505211.1:3535095-3539427 GCF_001515645.1 Sinocyclocheilus grahami
ATTTTAATGTTACACCTTCTTATTTAAAATAAAACAAAGCAAAGAACAAGTGTCTTATCATTTATTATACTACACAGCATTATACATCAGTAGTTGTCCGCGACAAACAATGTTGATCTGCCGTGGTACAAGTCCTTGTGGAGACTGAAAGAATGCCATCTTCTCCTGTTCCGTTGTCTCCTTTTTGTAGTTTTAAATAATGATTTGATATTTATTTGCCGCCGTCACGGCTATAATGCTTCTCCGACGAGTCGCCTCTTCTTCGGCTTTTGCCGCGGTACTGCGGGTTACACCAGCAACATGTCCGTGGACACTGCAGACTAGAGGTTTGCATGTGTACTGCACGTTGACACAGACAACGACGCAGAAGTATAAATGAAAACCGACGCACAGCCTACGGCGTAGGTCCGACGCAGAAGTATAAATCAGCCTGAAAGTATAAATCAAATGTAAGTATAAAGAAGTATAAATCAGCCTGTTGATTTATTCGCTGTTTGTTTCTAAGCATTTCAGGGGACCTTTAAGTGACACAGTTTGTATTATTTATTCATAAAAGAACTATATATGATGGTTGCAAATCTACCCCTTAAAAGTTGTGTCATTTGAGAATGGAAGGATGCATGCATTTGAAGAATCCCCCCCCAAATATTTTGCAACCATAACCATAACATTTTAAAAACATCTCAAATAAATAAATATCCGGTTTTGTGTTTTTAATGTGATTTCACAATTTCCAATTACAGTAGCACACACGCATTTGAAAAAAAGAAGAAGAAAAAAATATTACTTTAGATATAGGTGGATTATTAAATATATGATTATCCAGTTTATTGTTCATGTTGAAAAAAAATTTCAATAGGTTAGGTCTCATCATCCCAAAAGACCCTCCATTTTAATGGCATAAAAATGTGTAAAAAGTAAACTGTAGTGCCACCAAGTTAGATAAATCAAAACGAACAGTTTTTTAAATGTATTTTGTAAAAAAAAATGGTCAAAGTTAAAGAAATACACTTCTAAATTCTTGTCTCACGTTGGCTTATTTGCATTAGGTTTGCTAATTTGCATACGAGCGGAAACGTCCTGCCTGCCACCAATCAGTACAGGTGGTTGTGGTTCGTACGAAAACATCGTCTCCGCATCCACCGCCGTACTAATTTTTAGCCAAAGTTTCCATGACTTTACTGTGCCAGTAAATTTATAGTCAATTAAACAAAACATTCCGAATTTAGACAAAGATTTTTTTGGTGTACAGACCGTCAAGTAGCCTAATGGCTGGTTTAACAGAGGAGCGTTTGCGCGTGGTGGCGATCATTCACGCGCTCAAAGCTGTCGGTATCCGCGTGAAAAACTGGAAGAATTTACTAAATGGATATTCAAACTGTGAACAAACTTTTAGTCAGGTAAAAAAAACGTATGAATCTCCTTGAAACGACGGTCATTTATTTGTTGCGTAATTATATAGTTTCATTGACACGTTGAATTTGTTTCTAAGGAGAGCGCATCACAGCGCTTTGCTTTTGGACGTGACATGCACTTGCTCCCACAGCATGAAATGTCCGACATGGGCGGTACAGTTCCTCAGTATGTTTGATAACTTATCTTGTTTGTTCAAAAATGTAAATAATCCAAAATAATGTAGAGTTTCACGAGTGAAACCTGACAGTGGTTGACAGAAGCCTGAGTTTTGAATGCGTCTGATGTGCTGGTTTTCAGGTTTTTGGTGGAGGCCTGTGAGTATCTGTCACAACAACATCTGCATACAGAGGGTCTTTTCAGGAAGACTGGATCACTAAGTCGTATTCGTGCTCTAAGGGTAAATTCCTTCAAATCTTTCATGTCACAATGGCATAACAATGACATGTCTTTTTAGTTTTTCATGTTAAGTATATACAGTGATTTATTGTTTTAATGGATGACAACCTATCTTTTAGGTTCATGTTTTGAGCTTTACATTTACATGCAGTGTTGGGGGTAACTCATTACAAGTAATGCGAGTTACGTAATCAGATTACTTTTTTCAAGTAACTAGTAAAGTAACTAATTACTTTTTTAATTTACAAGAAAATATCTGAGTTACTTTTTCAAAAAAGTAATGCCAGTTACTTTGTTTTCCCATTTATTGACTGACAGCTCTCCTGTCCCCATATTGGGAGAAATCGGAAGTACAGAGGCGTTGTGTGTGCTGTGTGAACATGATGTTACTGTAGTTCTAGACTAAATGTGAATGTGCATTAATTCATCCCACTTACAAAAAACAGATTTAGTATTCATCAAAAATGAATTCAAACTCAGAATATGACGCAAACCTGCAATAATTAAATATGTTAAATAACACAAATGTATCTAATCCCATTTTATTAACCAAGTTCATATCGGTGCATCCCTAGGAGTAACGCAATATTGTAATGCATTACTTTTTGAAGTAACTTTCCCCAAAACTGTTTACATGTGCACATTTATTTTAGTTCCACTTTTTTAGTTTTTTTAGTTAAAACACCTGTTGGTCAAGGTTTTTTTTTTAAATGTTTTTGAAAGAAGTCTCATATGCTTACCAAAGCTGCATTTATTTGATCAAAATTACAGCTAAAACAGTAATATTGTGAATATTTTTTTATATATAGAAATGAATGCTTTTTTTATTCAGCAAGGGTGCATTCAATTGATCAAAAGTGACAGTAAAGACATTTATAATGTTTATAATAAACATTACAGATTTCTATTTCAGATTAATGCTGTTCTGTTGATCAAAGAATCCTGAAAAAAATGTATCACGTTTTTCACAAAAACATTAAGCAGCAAAAACTGCTTTTAATATTGATATTAGTAAGAATTAATTGAGCACCAATAATAATTGTAATTGATCACCAGATCAGCATATTAAAATGTTTTCTGAAGGATCATGTGACAATGAAGACTGGAGTAATGGCTGCTAAAAATCAGTTTTGCCATCACAAAAATAAATACATTTTTTCAATATATTAAAATGGAAAACAGCCAAATGCTTCTCTTTCATAGGCAGAGCTGGAGCAGGGAAAGCCAGTCTTCCTTCCCTCGCATGCAGCCTTCCTGCAGTCCTGTGACGTTGCCTCTCTCATCAAGCAGTTCCTGCGTGAGCTGCCATCTCCACTCATCCCTACAGACCTGCAGATCCCTCTGATTCAGGCCCAGGGGCTTGAGATGACACATGACCAGGAGGGAGCGAGAAAAAGAACAACTCTGCTCATAACAACTCTGTTTCCTTCATCCCACGCATGTGCACTCAGATACCTCTGCACCTTTCTGCGCCAAGTTGCAGAGAGGTTTCACATTTGATTGCAGTTTGAAAATATGCAGCTTAGTTTTTTGAGTCTTTTATACTCCTTGGATCTGTGCATGTTAAAGAAATTCTCTTATATTTCTGTAATATTTATGCTGTGTTTGAGCATCCAACAAATGCTTTGCATATACATGCAGACAACAGACAAGCTCATAATGATTGTTTAGTACTTTTTTTCCTCATGTTCATGTCTTTGATCAGATGCAGTGAAAATAGAATGGATGCTACCAGCCTGGCTGTTGTTATTGCTCCTAACCTGCTTCAGTGTCCAGCACCACCTTGCAAACTCACTCTGGACACTGAGAAACATTTAGACCAGCAGACATCAGTGATCAAATCACTTATTCTTCATGCAGATCGTATTGGTAAAGATGTATGAGATTAAAATTAGCAATTGGTTGCCCAGCCCTTTGCTGGGTTTAGCATCATTTATTTTGTGCAAACTGAACTTGTTCATGAATTTTGCCTATCAGGTGTTGTTCCATCATGTGTACTGGAGGCATCAAAAACAACAGGAGGAGCCGAGACACCCTCTCCTGCAGGTGGCGCTATGTTTAGTAAGAGGACAGGACTCAGTGTTTACAGAAGTGTGAGACGACAACGGAGGCGAAGTGTTGGTGGTGAGATTGTGATTATAAATATAAATGTGTTGTCATCCTTGATTTTGATCATTTATATTATTTATATAATTATAAAAAATCTATTCATCAAGGAATCCTGAAACAAAAATCTATCACAGTTTACACAAAAATATTAAGCAGTTTTTTTTACATTTAATAATATAAAAATGTTTCTTGAGCACCAAATCAGCATATTAGAATGTTTTCTGAAGGAAAAAATTTACAACCATATTACAATTTAAAAATATATATTTTTATAATTATATTATTAAATATGTAATTATATAATACATTACTGTATTTCTGATCAAATAAATTTTACCAGCCCCAAACATTTGCGCTCAATATATAAAATATATGTGTGTGTGTGTGTGTGTGTGTGTGTGTGTGTATATA
>NW_015505211.1:3540034-3614783 GCF_001515645.1 Sinocyclocheilus grahami
TATATATAAGACTTTTTTCAGTTTTAATCAAAATATTATTTCAGAAATATTCATAGATGCTTTTTCCAAATTGAAGCCATGTCGTACTCCCACTGGACCTCCAATAGTCTTAGATGTCACACCAGGTGAGCCACAAATATTTTTGCATGGGAAGTGCCTTCATATTAATTAGTATCTCTTTATCAAAAAAAAATATATATATATACTTTTTTTTTAATCTCTGCAGTGACTCCTCTCCCAAAAAGCCCCACCCCTCAATCACCAGTTACAGTCAAACGCAAAGCCACTGAGGAATCACTTCCTGAACTTGAAGGATCTGCAAGGAAAAGGTCATTTGTGATTTACCTGATAACTATTAATATTGTCTGGTTGTCAGATGACTTCATACAGTAGACTACTTACAGAAGATGTATTATGTGTTTATTATTGTTCAGGAGGTCTCTGCATGACCTAAGAGAGGACACACCGACAACCATCACCCAGCCACAAGGTCAGTCTGTTTATGTATATATTTACCAGCTCATCAACTGATTGTTGCAGAATATTAACACAACAAAGTTGCTTTGCGAAAATCTGTTAGAATCTGCAAGCAGTCATAGTCCCCTGGAAGAAAAGTGTAGTAAAGAAGATCCCATTCCCACCACTTCCAAGAAGAGAAACCACATTAGAGAACAGCGGAAATCACTTGGGTACTATATCACAATTGCACTCTACACTGTACTAAAATGACCAATCAATTCGGGGATGAATTCTAATTTACAAAGAGTAGCAGTCAGGCTTATTTGTGTGTTTTGGGGTTTTCAGGGCTCCAGCACAAGAAGAAAATGTGCATCAGAGAAAAAGATCTCTCCGATTTTTTGCTGTTTCCAGTGGCAACAACAGTAACCATGTATGTTTTTTTTAACCGATTGACTTCTTTTTTTATTTTGCCTGTGTTTTTAGTAGTTTTTAACTATTATTTTAAGTATTGTTTATTTCATTCTGCTAATCTGGTTTAAATTTTTTAGCTTTCAGTGACATCAACACACAAAGACTCTGAAAACTGTGAAGAACACCAAAAACAGCCTGACTGTAAAAGTGGTTTACCACTTACAAATGCTGATGTAAAGATACCACTTATCCTCATTGATGGACCAGGAGGAGGTTTGGATCAGTCTATATAAATTTATTTGAATGATCGCTTGAATCTACATGAACACATTTCAAATTTGAGAGCTACAGCAGAGTAAAAGATTTTATTGACATCTTAGTACATACTATAAATCTTTTCATGTTCTCTTTTGTGCAAATGATACATTTCTGGAATTTCCTTTTATTTTATTATTTTTTTTTAATTTTCTGAAGTTCTCTTTTTTTTTTTTTTTTTTTTTTTTCAATTTTTTTTCTGCCACAAAAAATATATATATAAAAATATTATATATTTATATGTATGTATATATATATATATATATAAGTTAATTGCAACTTTTTCTCACAATTCTTTTTTTTTTTTTTTTTTTTTTGCAGTTGTTGGGAATGAGGTGGACGATGACCCTGATCTTCTCAACTGCAGTTTTGCAGAAAGCCCTAATGACTGTCTGAACATGGGATTTGAGGTATCTTGCATTCAAAGACAGGACAGTGAGGAACCCTGTGATGATGAATGTTGGACCGTGCTTGAAAATGAGAACTTTGAGCAGTTAGGAGAATGCATGGTAATACAATCTGTCACTCAAAACAAAGGGTCTTCGATAAATGCAAGTACAGAAGTAGAGAATGAGCCAGAGGTGAAGCAGCCTGAAGAGCAGCCACGTAAAGAGTCCAAAAAAGTGAAGAATTGCTCTAAGAACCGATCTCGTCCTCGTAGATCCATAAGCCTACCTGAGGTGACGCTGGAGTCATGTACTGAAGAGATGCCCGAGTTGGAAAAGGAAGTTGGTAGAGCAGAAACTGAGATTGATAACGGGGTCTGGCCAATGTTTGCAAGTCTGACCCTTTCAAATGAGCAGGGAAATGTAACCATGGAGAAGAAGGTGGGTGTCAAAGAAATGCAAGAGGCCAAAGTTAAAACATTAAAGAATTATAAGCAAGATAAGATGGCAGATTCAACTCTTGGTTTCAAAAAGCCCCATCTGCGTTTTTCCGTGGCTGAGCGACTTAGGGGCTTTAGTGCTTTGACCTTGCTTCTTCGGACATCACGGACAGCACCTCAGTTTCGTGAAAAACCACAGGAATCCCTTCAAAGGGGACCCACACGTCTTCGGAGACAAGGTGCTCGACGGTTCGGTCGCTCTATCAGTCACGAGGGAGTGTCAGAGAGACCACCAGAGCAGAGCCCTGTGGGATCTCCTCCAGCAAATCAGGCTTTCATAGGTATACGTGATACTAGCCCTGATTCAGGCGTGGAGTCGGTCGATCATGAGCCAATTACTGATTTTAGTCATCAAGAGGTGTGCAAGATGTCACAAAGTTCCCCTAATGTTCAGCTGACAAATGATGTGGATGTGGATCCAGTTTTGCCAGCAGCAGACAAAACTGAAAATCAGTTTCTCTGCAGGCAAACAGAGCAGGATGACGAGGAACTTGATCTTCTTAAACTATTGGATCAGAAGTGCCACATTGGTGGTCATGAGCAAGATGATCATCAAGATTCAAATGTTCCTGCAGAAGTTCTTACACCTGGTCTTGCATCTCCAATGTTCTTCCAGCAGATGGTGCCGTTGAATCTCTTCAAAGACACAAGCTCAGCCGAAGACTTCAAAACAGATCAAGACTCTCTGAATGAAAGTGACAAGGAAACCCCCTCATGGCTGAATGCCAGTCCTCCATTTGGGTTTCCACCTTTGGCTGCTTTGTCACTTGATGGTGTGATTTCTGAAGATGACTCCAGTAAAAGGGTGCCTTGCGATCTGTCCCCTTCAGCCTTTCAGTTCAGGCGTCCGACCGCAAGGAGGCACTACAGAGACTCTCCCCGCTGGCCCTCGCATGAGGTGCGAATGTCTGCTTGGAACCCGTTGCCACTTTAAAAGTTTAGTTCTTTAATTTTTATTGGTTAAATAAATATCAGTTCCCAATGACTGGGATCTGAAACTGGTTTGTGTAATCATTTAATTATTATTTATGGAACAATGCTTTTATTTGTGTTTTTATGTTTGTGAGCTATCACAAATTTTCTTTGTTCTTAATAAAATCTGTTTTAATAGTTCACTTTTTTCTTGTTGTTTTATAGGAGGTCAGTTTATTAAATTTTTTACGAACATATAAGGATCTGGGACAAATTCTGTTTGCAAGTTTAGCAAACAGTTTTTTGTCTTGTATCATGTTAAGTAGAAAAGGTTTTGGCAATTTGTTTTATTTAAATTTCGAAACAAATACAAGCTCTCGCTTAAGGCTCTATAAACAAAATATTGAGTACTTAAAGTTTTTTCAAACTGAGGTTAAAATGACTTTATTGTCAGTTTAATTGTTTTATTTTTAATATCTCAAGCGCCAATCCAGTTCAGAGAAAGCATTAAAAAGGAAGGTACAATGTTTACTTTAGTCCCTGATATCATAAAAAGATGTTAACAACAATATTCTTTATTATCTAGTAGCAAAACCCAACAGAGTGATAATGTTAGTTTAATGAGGCTGGTGCTCCTCCCCATTGATGTGGAGCAGTGAGAGGAAAGTGGAGCTGAACCACATTCACCAGAGCTTGAGACTCTCAGTACCCCCATACAGACAGGCAGCCTACGATCTGTGGCACGGAGAGAAGTGGGGAAACTGAGGCTGGGATCTGTCCCAGCCAGGAAGAAGGAAAGAGAGGGGACCGAATCTGACTTCTACTGCCGGTACCTGTAGATCTAATGCACCATGGCAGAAGGAGCAGAGGGAGAGGAAGAAATCCAGTTTTTACGAACAGTGAGTAACGCTTGACAACATTTTACATCTGATTAGTTTAAAAAAATACCTAACTATACCTTGTTATATGTGTGATAATGTTTATTTATGCATTAAAAATTTGATTCTTAATGAATGAAAATGACTAAAGTCAGAAATGTATTGTTTGAAAGGTATAGGAATCCTGAACTATATTGTATATTGTCAGTGGTATGTTTGACCATGCATGTTTTGACCGCTCACGCAGTTTTAATGGATGTTTTTGGATGAATGTGGAGTGACACGACCAGGTGTGTGGATTTGCTGGCATTGTTGTCTATTTATACACAGTGCAGTGCAGAGGTTGGATTGTCACTGTTTGAAACAGGACTTTACACTTGGCACTGCGCACAGAAGCATGAAGGCAACATACTGCCAAGACTAAAATATAAATCTAGGCTACAAACTAATTATACAGGGCAAAGATATATGAATCTTGGATATTAGAATGAGGCCCATTACTGCCATAATATACAGTTACACTCTATATTGTCAAGCATCTATGGGGAGAGGAGACCATCCTGTTGTAAATGTCTGGCCTGGCTGTGTTGGGGTTATGTCAACATGAACACCAAGTCATTCTTACCAGAACTAAATCTGTCCTGGATGCATTGAAAGATTTGAGCACAGTATGGAGTTCATCCAATGAGGAGTTCGAGATAACTAGTGTTGTGCTGCTGTTGTTTGTGATGCTGCTGTCTGTGAGCTCTGAGTCTATATACAGAGATGGGATTAGCAGCTTTCTAGGCTTGTCCTAAACCAACACCTGTTTGTTTCAGTCTATTTAAAAAGTCTGTTACATGTCCTCCTACTTTTATGACAAGCCTCTAGAGCTTTTCAGCTCATATTTAGAGTTTTGTTTGATTAACTGGAACATTTCAAGAACACCGTTTAACTGTTAAATTAAGAAACTTACTATCACTAAACTCACTATCAGTCAAAAGTTTGGACACAGGTTTTAGTTGTTTCTCATGATCGGAAAGTCTTCTGAAATTCTTGAAAATAAGTTTGTGGGCAAATATGACTTGTGCTTGTGTGTGATTTTTCTGATGAAAAAGCTATTTTTTTAACTTATTAAAAACAAGTTGGACTTGATAGTGAAAGAAAAGCAGTTAAAAAGTGCCCAGCTTGTGAACGCCTGTAATACTGTCTACAAAACATCTCCGGGAGAGGGATCTGCATCTTGTGAAGTCAGATGAGGAATGGTTTTGAGTGAGCAGAACTCTAGGCAAAATAAAATATAATTGGCAATTGATTTGTGTTGGATGATTCTACTATTATTCTAATTCTAAAGTGTAATCTAATTCTGTGTCACACTTTTGACTGCTAGTGTGTATTTCAGGATTCAGATCATTTTGAATCATTCTTCTTTTAAAGTTTGATTCTGGAGTATTGTTCAACAGGACTCATCCAGCCATTGTCTCTATTAGACTGTGCTACTGATCTTCAGTTTTGACTGGCATAAATGAATAGTCATTTGTTCATGGCTCAGTTTCCAGTCTTGGCAGATTGTTGGTGCTTCTTTCTTGCTCGAGAAAATTTCATGTAGCAGGTGCTATAGCCTGAAATAGAGGGGGAGAGAATGAGGAGGAGGCTTTGAGAGACAAGTAGGGGAGAAAACTGATTGAAAAAGAATTTAATGTTTGTGTTACTGTAATTAGATAGGATAGCTAATGTTTCAAAAAGTGACATGCTAAAATTAATAAATCATTTTAAACAGCTTTTTTCTATATCTTTATACATGTAGTTTTTGTTACCTCGTGTTAATCGACTACACTGAATACTTTGAAAATTTCATTTGACACACAGCAGGTCTATTGCAACTGCAAAAAGTTGATTTAAAAAAATGAAAAATGATGCATTTCTATAGCAATTTATAATATCTAAAAATGTACATGAACATGTTCCTTTATACATGCACATAAATTGTCATAAAATAAATAAAAATTTACAATTATTACAATACTATTACAATTTAAAATAACGGTTGTCTGTTTTAAAATTGCTCCAGTCTTCAGTGTTACATGATCCTCTAGAAATCATTCTAATATGCTGATTTGCTGCTCAAGATGTTGAAAGCAGTCGTGCTGCTTAGTATATCTTTGATGAAGAGAAAGTAACTTTTTACAAAAAATCTTTTGTAACAATGTGAAAGTCTTTACGATCACTTTTGATAAATGTAATGCATCCATGCTGAATTAAAGTATTAATGAAAAAAGGACCCCAAACTTCTGAACTGAAATAGAAAAATAAATAAATACTCTTATTTGCTTGAAAATGCATGTTGCACTTCCACTTTCATACGGTATAAAACTTTTATTCAATGCAAAAATGAATAATTGTTTTATTGTGGTCTCACAATGACTATATTGTCAAGTGCTGGGTCTCAGGTTGCTAGCAGCATGTGTCAGTGTGGACAGGGTTTTTTCACGGCCCACTGGCTTACATTCCATCCCTGGAATATCTCAACAGATGACACACTTACATACATAATACACCATCACACAGGCTAGCCTGTCAAGGACGTGACCTGTCCCATTTTCTTTATAAAGACATGCGTTACATCTTTATTGTAAAATGCTGACAAATTACAGAAATATGCCATATTTGTACAGCACATCATATACTTTGAACTGAGTCAGTGGAGCGATTAGGAAGTTGTCTATCAAATTAAGACTTTTTGAGGTCACCTTGTATGGGAATAGAGTTACAGAGGGCGGTGCTGCACATAAAATTAGTAGCACCACCACAGGCCTTATCACTGCGGTATTAAGATCAAATAAATTGTTGATTTCATATAACCTACCAGATGTTTCTCACAGGGCTTGAATATATTAATGTAAAAATCAAATAGTTTTTAGTCAGGCCTCATCTTGCGTCCTCATGTCGTTTTGGCTGTAACCTGAGCCACATTCAGGATTAGATGCATGCTGCCCTGATCAAGGTTACAAATACCATGCTATTTAGCAGCAACATGTGCTATGGACATGCTGTTACAAAGAAAACATTGACTTGTCTAAACAACCATTTCAGGAAGTGTTTTAATATCTTGCCAGACATCAAATTGGATTTCTATATCTCAATATTAGATAATGCATCAACAAAACAAAATATTGTTTTTATTTATCACAAGGTTGAAAGTTTATCATCAAGTTAAAGACTGAGTTAAAGACTTTTTTGGGGGTCAAGTCAGTGGGCACCAAAATACTTTGGTTACCAACATTTTATCACAATATATTTTAAAGAAAATAAGTCTTAAAGGTTTGAGGGTGAGTAAATCATGACAGAATTTGAATTTTTGGGTGAATGATCCCTTTAACTGTTCTAAAATTTTTAGTCTTATTTAAAACTTGGTATATAACCTTAAGAATGACATCTTGACTTTCTTTTTCTTTGTAGGATGACCAGGTGGTTCTACAGAGCACTGCTACTATCCTGAAGGAGCAGATTAAACTCTGTCTGTCCTGTGAGGGTTTTGGAAATCGCCTGTGTTTTCTAGAAACTACATCCAATGCTCAGGTTTGCTTTAAATTTATGTCATTCTAAATTTCTGAAATACATCTGATGTTTTGGATTCCCACTTTTTGTTTGTTTGTCATTCTAGAATGTTCCTCCTGATCTGGCTACATGCTGCTTTATTTTGGAGCAGTCGTTATCTGTGCGTGCCCTTCAGGAGATGCTGGCTAACACAACTGAGCTTAATGAGGTTAGTTCAGAGCACATACATCAGGAATAAGGTCATAGTCACCTTTAAAGGGATAGTACACCAAAACAATTTTTTTTTTAATGAATTCAAGTTTGAAACAACATGAGGGTTATTCTCCATTAAAGTGCACATATTTATAACCTGAAAAATGTTTTCACATTGTTTTTCTGAACTCAGCATGACCTCCTCTTTTTTTTCTCTTTTGCCCACTGTAGGCAGTCGATTTGGATAAATGGGTAGGTTTCTATTTGTGCCTCAAAATCTTGCTTGAAATTTGTCCACTCTTATTTCTACCTCATGTTATAGCCGCCTTGTCACTAGCTCTGACCGGAATTCATCAGTTTCCAGTGGAGAGTATAGTGTGGGATCTGTGTGGCGTTCCAACCATATGTGTATGCACATTTTTTGGATCCAATTTGAACTTAAGTTGTGTCTATATATTTGAACTTTTGCGGCTAGACCGCATGTGACCGCTGACAGGATGTGATGTGTTCTAATCAAAAGTGTAAGGTGAGAATTACCAATATTTGTGCACAAAACATTATTATTTAAAGGGGTGGTTCACTGTTTTTTTTCTAGGCTTGATTGTGTTTATGGGGTGCAGTCTAACATGTTAATGCTTCGTTTAAAAAAAAAAAAAAACGCATTATTTTTCACATAATTTACCTTTATTCCACACTGCTCTGTCCCTTCTCTGAGAAAAGTGACTGATCTGTTCCTGTTTTTAAGAAGCCCCGCCCTCAGAAACAGGCGATGGGCTCTGATTGGTTAGCTAGCCCAGTGTGTTGTGATTGGCTAAACCGCCTCTAGTGCATGTCTAATAGATATGCTGTTATTTGTAAATGCTACTGCTTATGTTAGCTTTTAATATACGGTTTTATCCTGATTAAAGCTTTAATACAGTATGGCAACTGTACGCGCGTCCATGTCTTCTCATAGCTATGTGAAAATAAGTGTGTAATTGTAAAGAGAGAGAGAGATGCAGAGCGTGTGTAGAGCAGGGGAACGCGAGGAACAGTATTAAGAACCGCTGCTTTAGAACATTGATTTTGAAACTTGTGAATCCATTAGAATCGTTAGAAGACAGAATCGCGATTCATTTATGAATAGAGTTTTACGTGCACCTCTAGTTTTCTCTTCTCTAAAGCAGTGCAGCATGGCCTCGCCCCCTTTGCTGCCCTTTCCCGAGGGCGGGGTTTATCTGGGTTTGTGATGTCACGAACCCGGGAAGTAACTCATTGTAGTCCTTACCAGCCGTTTTTGTAGGCATTAAACCGCCAGAATTTTAAAAGACGATATCTCCGTTTGCATTGAACGTTCAGATTCGTATCTTTGCAGATATTGTTTATGCTCAGACAGCAACATTACACACTAACTAACGTTAAAAAGTGAAATCGCAATCAACCACCCCTTTAAACAATATATTTGTAAAATGTGTGGTTAAGGATATACCTGAATATACAGTGGGTACGGAAAGTATTCAGACCCCCTTACATTTTTCACTCTGTTATATTGCAGCCATTTGCTAAAATCATTTATTATTTAATCATTTAATCACAATGACCTTAAGCACACAGCTAAAATAATGAAGGAGTGGCTTCACAACAACTCTGTGACTGTTCTTGAATGGCCCAGCCAGAGGCCTGACTTAAACCCAATTGAACTTCTCTGGAGAGACCTAAAAATGGCTGTCCACGAACGTTTACCATCCAACCTGACAGACCTGGAGAGGATCTGCAAGGAGGAATGGCAGAGGGTCCCCAAATCCAGGTGTGAAAAACTTGTTGCATCTTTCCCAAAAAGACTCATGGCTGTATTAGATCAAAAGGGTGCTTCTACTAAATACTGAGCAAAGGGTCTGAATACTTAGGACCATGTTATATTTCAGTTTTTCTTTTTTAATAAATCTGCAAAAATGTCAACAATTCTGTGTTTTTCTGTCAATATGGGGTGCTGTGTGTACATTAATGAGGAAAAAAAAATAACTTAAATGATTCTAGCAAATGGCTGCAATATAACAAAGAGTGAAAAATTTAAGGGGGTCTGAATACTTTCCGTACCCACTGTATGTCTGAAATAATTATTACATAATTATTTAGCTCTACTATGCGCTAAATTTAGCTCTAAAACCTACTATGCTTTTCTTTGAAACTGATTGGTGGTTATTAGTTTTGTATAGATATATTCATACATTTATTATTCATTCATTTTACAGTTTTCCGTACCAATAAGCAGAGGTTAACGACTGCTTCATGACCGATTTGAAAATTGTTTGAAGTGCGACTGCCACAAAGGGGGAATGTGACAATTGTGTGTGAATATCAGAAACAGTGGAAAGGCAGGTTATAACTAAGTCCACCATGATGCTAAACATTGTAAAAGTGTCCTCGTCTTTACTCACCTTACACAATTTTGTGTTAATCTTTTGTTTATTACTGTGTCAAAAAACTTGTCTTTTTGGAGTTTGAAATGTCACAACAGAAGAGGGATATAGATACCTATGCATCTCTTGAATTGTGTATAGTCATGTTTTTCCACCTTCTTCCTAGTCTTCACAAGGAGGAGGCCACCGCACGTTGTTGTATGGCCACGCCATCCTGCTTAGACACACTCACTCTGGCATGGTGGGTCAAATCTCAGTACACACATACAGGCCATCGCTAGAGTATTTTGAGAGAAAATTTACTACAGTGAAAATCATTTAACTTTTCCGTTTTTATTGATTGACATCTCTTTGCATTTATCACGCCACGTAAACATAAAACCATGTCTGCATTTGTGATTGGAGAAATTACAAACAACAAGGCTACTCTACACTGCTCAACACTCGCGTTTGAATCATCTGTGGCAAATTCTTTAAATATGAAAACGTACTTACAGGCTGAGAGTCAGAACAGCCTGCATTGTAGTCTAATCTCCCAGGATCAGGAAACGAAACACACTGTGTCTCCACAACATGGCGGCTGCGGTGGCAGCAACAATAAAGTTACGACTTCTTTCTTTGTGTGATCATTTGGGCGGCGTAATGCAAATCGTCCCACATCGTGACATAGACATGTGGGTGCGTGTTTAAACGAGGCGTTTTAGGAGGGCGTGGACAAGTCTTAATTTTATAAAGAATATCTCTTTGGGTTTGAGACTTTAGTCTTTGCAACTTTAGGGATCTTATCTATTCACGAACAGCTTGTAACACTCCAAAGAGAAAGGAAAACTTGAAATCGCATCATATGACCCCTTTAATAAAATTGATAAAAACAAGAAATGTATCTAATGTAATATTTCACTTTAAAATAAAAAAAATCAATATTTAAAAAAATAATAATTTTATTTTACATTACAACTGTAAAATTACAATACTAATAATGATGGCCATCTAAATGTATGCAAATGCATTATGTGACTAATATTAAAATGCATTGTGGAGATCACCAATTTTTTCATTGTCTTTACAACAAACCTAATGCATTATTTTGTGATGTTTCCTTGGTTCAGGATATCTGACTGGAGGGCATGTTCTGCGTCTTTTCCACGGGCACATGGATGAATGTTTGACAATTCCTGCTGCTGACCAGGGCGATGACCAGAGACGGTGAGATATAAAGCCAAATTTTATTGTAATGTAAGCAATTTAATGTAATTGAATTCAATGTAAGCATGCACAATCTACACTACAGTTAATCTTTTCTTGTTTTGCATAATCTTTCAGAAATGCACACTATGAAGGTGGACCTGTGTGCAGCCATGCCAGATCTCTGTGGAGGCTGGAGCCTCTTCGAATTGGGTTGGTGCTATTTGTATACAGCAGAGCCTTACCAAGCAGAAAATATGTTTTTCTCCCTTTGAGCAGATATTCAACCTCCTGTACACAGGTGGAGTGGTAGCCACATGAAGTGGGGTCAGTCCTTCAGGGTGCGTCACATCACCACAGGCAGGTATCTGTGTCTGGATGAAGAGAAAGGACTCCTGCTTGTGGATGCGGAAAAAGCGAATACGAAGAACTCTGCTTTCTGCTTTCGTGCTTCAAAGGTCTGTATACTGCGCTCAGTATTATAACCTACTCTCTGGGAGGTTGCTTTTTTGGAAATGTTTTCTAACAATCTTTGACATCAAATGTCATGTGACTGAGTAGGAGAAGACGGAGGTGGCTCAGAAACGTGATGTGGAGGGAATGGGGATCCCAGAGATCAAGTATGGAGAGTCCATGTGCTTTGTGCAACATGTCTCTACCAGCCTGTGGCTCACATATGCTTCGGTGGACGCCAAGTCTGCTCGGCTGGGGCCACTGAAAAGGAAGGTAGGAGTATTAATCTCATGTAAACTACTGTTCAAAAGTTTGAGGTCAGTATGATTTTTGTTTTTTTGTTTGAAAGAAATTGATCATTTGCTTGCTATAAATTCAGCTTTGCCATCATAGGAATAAAAACAGTTATTTTACATTCTAATAATATTTCACAATATTACGGTTTTACTGTATCAAAAAATGTGCAGTCTTTGTGATCGTAAGAGACTTCTTCCAAAAAAGAAATCTTACTGACTCCAGACATTTGAACAGTAGTGTAAATTCAATCTAGTCAGGCCCAAAACTGCACAATTCACAGATTTCACCAGTGCTAATATGCATGTTTCTTTTTCTTAGGCTATACTGCATCTGGAGGGTCACATGGATGATGCTCTGACTGTGGCGCGTTCTCAGACAGCAGAATCCCAGGCTGCTAGAATGATCTATAGCACAACAGGACTCTTCACTCAGTTCATTAAGTATGAAAAAAATCCAGTCTTAAACCTGCCTATGGTGGCTTAAGCTGGTCTTCGAGGATGAAAGTGACAAAAAAGTGCCCAAAAGCCATCAAAACTGACCAGCTAGCCATACTTTGAGATCAGATAGATCAGCTTAGCATCATTAACACTAATTTAATTTTTAAAAATGTTGTTTTTATCAAGGGTAAATATCAGGGTAAAATAAATATTGATTTGTTTTTTTGTCTGACAGGGGTCTGGACTCTCTGAGAGGGAAGAGTAAATCTCCAGGCCCATCGTCCCCGTCTCTGCCTCTAGATGCTGTGGTTCTTTCCTTGCAGGATCTCATCTTCTATTTCCGCCCTCCAGAGGAGGAGCTGGAACATGAGGAGAAGCAGACCAAACTGCGCTCCTTAAGGAACCGTCAGAATCTATTCCAAGAGGAGGTTAGACATGCTGGAAAATATATAAACAAATACAAATAAATATGTCAAATTTCATTTATACTAATTCATATATTGTTTTTACATTTACATTTCGTATAACATTTAAAAACATACACACATAATTACCAAGGTCTGCTTTGTTGCATAGGGCATGATCAGTCTCGTATTAGACTGTGTTGATCGACTGAATGTCTACAACACTTCGGCCCACTTCTCTGAATTTGCTGGGGAGGAAGCAGCTGAGTACTGGAAAGAGATAGTCAACTTATTTTATGAGCTGCTGGGTATGGCTGTGTTTACTTATGACTAGCATGTAATACATGTAATACTTACCCACACTGATGCACTTAATGATTTACTGTTTTCAGTGTTTTTGGAAAAATGTAAAACCCTTGCATTTTTTTTTCACCCACAGCATCTCTGATCAGAGGAAACAGGGCGAATTGTGCTTTGTTTTGTGATAATCTTGACTGGTTGGTCAGCAAACTGGACCGTTTAGAGGCATCCTCAGGTAGGAAGCCATAATTTATTTAAAACTCCAAATAGAGGCCTTTGAGATTTATTTATGAATCTTGAATCCATGATGCATTTTTTAAGATTCTTTTAGGATTTTAGAAAGTTCATCAACATAAATTTGAAATAGAACTCTTTTGTGACATTATAAATGTCTTTACTGTCACACTCGATCAATTTAATGTGTCCTTGCTGAGTGAAAGGATTTTTCTTAAAAATAAAAAATCTTCTAAACGGTAGTGTATACTTGTTTATTTTAAATGGCAGGCATTCTGGAGGTGCTGTATTGTATCCTTATTGAAAGCCCTGAGGTGCTTAACATCATCCAGGAAAACCACATCAAATCTATCATTGCGCTTTTGGACAAACATGGACGCAATCACAAGGTTGATATCTTTTCATAAGCAAGATTGAAACTTTTCTGGACTGCGTCTTTAATCGTATCTGAACACGTGCTCTGTTGTGGCTTTTCATTGTAGGTTCTAGATGTCCTCTGCTCTTTATGCGTATGTAACGGTGTTGCCGTGAGGTCCAATCAGAATCTGATCACTGAGAATCTGCTTCCGGGGCGTGATCTCCTCCTGCAGACCAACATCATCAATTATGTCACCAGGTCTGACTCAGTACAACCCAAATTATATATCATAAAAGAGATCTGTAGATTAGTTTGTTTGGCATATGGAGCTCATGTTTGATGTTTTGCAGTATGAGACCCAACATTTTTCTGGGTACATGTGAAGGCTCTACACAATATAATAAGTGGTACTACGAGTTAATCGTAGACCATGTGGAGCCATTCCTGACCGCTCAGGCTTGTCACCTTCGTGTTGGCTGGGCTATGACCGAGGGTTACAGCCCCTACCCCGGAGGAGGAGAGGGATGGGGAAGCAATGGAGTTGGAGATGATCTTTACTCGTATGGCTTTGATGGACTACATCTGTGGACAGGTGAGGATTACCTTCCTCCGTCTGTTCCAGCGCATATCCCACTGAGCTCATCTATATAACATTATGCTCTCAACATCAGGTCGAGTACCACGTCAGGTGTCATCATCCAATCCACACATTCTCGCGGCTGGAGATGTGGTGAGCTGCTGTTTGGATCTGAGCATCCCTAGCATCTCCTTCCGGATCAATGGACATCCCGTTCAAGGCATGTTCGAGAATTTCAACCTGGATGGTCTCTTTTTCCCTGCGGTCAGCTTCTCAGCTGGGATCAAGTAAGAGCCAAGCTTTTAATTTCAACGAATGTTAATATTCCCTCCTGGAGCCGGATTGGACCTGACCTAAATAGGACAAATTCAAAAATGCGTTCCAATTTTTTGCCATCAGAGTTCGGTTTCTCCTTGGTGGGCGGCATGGAGACTTCAAATTCCTTCCTCCTCCTGGTTATGCCCCATGCTATGAGGCAGTTCTGCCCAAAGATAGACTGCGTATTGAGCCCATTAAAGAGTATAAGCATGACTTCAATGGGGTCCGGAACCTTTTGGGACCGACCCAGTCTCTTTCCCACACTGCCTTCACTCCTTGCCCAGTGGACACTGTGCAGGTGAGATTTCATAAAATGTAGTTAAAGGAATTTATTAATAAATTTATGACCTCTGCTGTATTGATTTTGCCATCTACATTATTTCTGCAGATTGTGCTTCCTCCTCATCTAGAGCGGATTAGAGAGAAACTGGCTGAGAACAGCCATGAGCTGTGGGCCGTCACTCGAATTGAGCAGGGCTGGACCTATGGACCGGTCAGTCTATGAAAACATAAAATAAAAATATAATTGAAGGAGATAATGACTATTTTAAAATACTATGTGCACAATTAAAATATTTAATATATAAATTGTGACTTTTTGTTGATTTTTCTCTGTATCAATTCATACTCGATACTGTCGGTCTGCTGTCCCCACCTTTTCAGTTTCGTGATGACAACAAGAAGCTGCATCCTTGTCTAGTAGTTTTTCAGAGCCTCCCAGAGCCCGAGAAGAACTACAACTTGGCAATGTCTGGAGAGACACTGAAGTGAGTGAAATACTGAGCTTTTACATGTTTGTTTCTGTGTGCTTAATTAACCCATTTCTCTGTATTGTCTCAATAGGACTCTTCTGGCTTTAGGATGTCATGTAGGTATGGGTGATGAAAAAGCAGAGGAGAACTTAAAGAGGATCAAACTTCCTAAAACGTCAGTATTACAGAATATTCTGATAGCTGCTAATAAGTCTTAATTGCTTAAACAGTGTTTGTTTACACTACCGTTCAAAAGTTTTAGGGACAGTAAGAAGGTTTTTTTTTTTTTTCTTTTTAAAGAAATTAATACTTTTCAGCAACCAGCAAGATGCATTTAATTGATCAAAATGACAGGAAAGACTTTTACATTGTTACAAAAAAATTCTGATTCAATTAAATGCTTTTCTTTTGTTTATTTATCAAAGGCTCCTGAAAAATGTATCATGATTTCCACAAAAATATTAAACAGTAAAGCTGTTTTTAACATTGATAATAATAAGAAATGTTTTTGAGCACCAAATCAGCATATTAGAATGATTTCTAAAGGATCATGTGACACTAAAGACACCTACTGAAAATTCAGCTTTGCCATCACAGGAAAAAAATTATTAACATTTATTTAAATAATTATAAATTATTAAATTTTTTTATTTAAAAGTGTGAAAATTTAAAATTGTAAAGTTTCACAATTTTATTGTTTATACTGTATTTTTGATCATTAAAAAATCTGTTTTGCGAGCATAAGATACTTAATGACCTCAAACTTTTGAACAGTAGTGTAAGTAACCAAATACATAATTCAGTGACAAAAACAAAAGCAAAATAATGTTGTCTGAACTTAAATTAGTTTCTGCTTATTTCTTAGGTATATGCAAAGTAATGGATACAAACCTGCTCCTCTGGAACTCAACCATGTGAAACTGACACCGAATCAGAACACACTTGTGGAAAGGCTAGCTGAAAATGGACACAACGTCTGGGCTCGAGACCGTGTTCGTCAAGGCTGGACTTACAGCATTATTCAGGTAGGGATGCACACTTTTTTCAGGAGCAAAAAAATATAAACAACAACAATAAATTACAAAAATAGGGAAATGCAAAAATGTATCCAGAGCACGGCTTATCCTTTACAAGTCATTTTGACACACAGTTTTAATTTAGATTGAAAATATTAAGATATGCAATATTAATAATAATAACTAGAAGATTCGATGAGATTAGCATTTTAATACCTGATCGTTCTTTAGGGTTTGCTTCATTTGCTTCTGATTTTACTTGTTTTAGGACATTGTGAACAAGCGCAACCCCCGTCTTGTGCCATACAATCTACTGGATGAAAAGACGAAAAAGACCAATCGTGACAGTGTATGTGCCGCTGTACGGACTTTGATTGGCTATGGCTACAATATTGAGCCACCTGACCAGGAGAGCAGTGAGTCTGTCCATCTAATCACTCACTAAATCAAACTCCTCAAAGGGAACTTAGTCATACAATGCATTTTGTATTTGTAATATTTCACTCATCAAAGCCTCTGTGACCATTTATTCTAGGTGGACATGGGGCTGGCAGTGGTCGGAGTGATAAGATCCGTGTGTTCAGGGCAGAGAAATCCTATGCCGTAACCCAGGGGAAATGGTACTTTGAGTTTGAGGCGGTAACAGTGGGAGAGATGAGAGTTGGGTGGGCAAGACCAAGCGCCCATGCAGACAGAGAGCTGGGATCAGATGACCTGGCCTATGTCTTCAATGGATTCAAGGTACTTCAGTTTCATTAGCATTGTTAGGGGCTTCTTTGTTTTAAGAACCTCCTACAATCGTTCATTGCACCAATATGCTTACATTAGATATTAAAAAGAACCTTGACAAGTATTAGTTTTGATTAGGATATCAACACCAAAGAAAGGATCATCATAATACTGTCATTCACTCTTATGGTCACCAAGGCTGTATTTATTTGATCAAAAATACAGTGAAAACAGTAATATTGTTTCATTACTCCAGTCTTTAGTGTTACATTATACTTCAGAAATCATTCTAATATGCTAATTTGGTGCTCAAGAAACATTTCTTATTATTATCAATGTTGAAAACAGTTGTGCTGTGTAATATTTTTGTTTTCAGGATCCTTAAATTAATAGAAAGTTCAAAAGAACAGCATTTATTTGAAATAGAAATAGTTTGTTACATTGTAACGTTTACTATAACTTTTGATCAATTTAATGCAGAGTAAAATATAAATATCTTTAAAAAAAAGATACTTAATAGTACTGTATGATATAATATAACTGATTTTTAACCATAGGCTCAGCGTTGGCACATCGGGAATGAGCCGTTTGGCCGGCAGTGGCAGTCTGGGGATGTAGTGGGCTGCATGATCGACCTGACGGAGCAGAACATCATGTTTACTCTAAATGGAGAAATGCTCATCAGTGACTCTGGATCTGAGATGGCCTTCAAAGACATTGAGATTGGAGAAGGTGAGAGTCACAAAGGAAAATAAGAGTCACAAAACATGACATTAGTTGCTGCTGTTATATTTAATAATGTCTGTTCTCCTGACCAGGCTTCATCCCTGTATGCAGTCTGGGGCTGTCCCAGGTGGGTCGTATCAACCTTGGGCAGAATGTGAGCAGCCTGCGTTACTTCACAATCTGTGGCCTGCAAGAAGGTTTCGAGCCTTTCGCCATCAACATGAAGAGAGATATTACCATGTGGTTTAGCAAGAGCTTGCCACAGTTTGTGCCTGTGCCAACAGACCACATTCATATTGAGGTAAAAACACACTGAAAATACCTTATTAATTCATGTGAATCTGCACAGCTCAGCTGCAGGTCTTTCTTCATTTTCTCAAGCCAGTGATATTAATGTTAAGGAAAACTAAAATTATTAAAAATCATTTTCATTCATTAAAACAAACCTAAAATAAAATAAAATATAAATATTAGATTAATTTTAATTGCACTGAGTAAATGCAGTTGGATAAAACAAAAGCTATGTCCGTCTTCATTTCAGGCTGCAAAGAACAAAATGTGATTATTTTAAAGGGGGGTGATTCTTTTCTATACCCACTGTATATACTATAATAGTATAAAAATAATGCTAAAATAACATGGTCTCAGACCCCTTTCTCCTTTAATTGCTTCAATAGGTGTCCCTTGTGGATGGAACAGTAGATAGCGCCCCCTGTCTGAAACTGACTCACAGGACATTTGGGTCTCAGAATGCCAACACAGACCTTTTGTTCTTTAGACTTAGCATGTCAATAGAATTCCACGAAACCTTCAAGGTGCCAGTGGGAGCTTCTCCCCTCACCCGAACCCTCACTATCCCTGAGGATGAGGCTCTTGAGGTGGACCCCGAATCTGAATTTGAGCTCCTGAAGAAGTCAGCCACTCGCAAGGAGCAAGATGAGAAAGAAAAAGAGCCATCCGTCCCGAAAGAGCTTCCTGGCAACAAAGAGGGCGAGAATGAGAAGGACATCACCACAGAGAAGAGCAAAAAGAAAGGGTGAGAAAAGATACAGTAGATGAGAGATCTGTAATTCTCTCGTTTGATTCTGAAATGACAAAATATCTGTGATTTTCAGCTTTTTTTCCAAAGCGAAGAAAGCAGCGTTTATAGCCCCACCACCGGTGGTTCCAACAGTGCCTCGTCTGATGGAGGATGTTGTCCCAGATGATCGAGATGATGCAGATATTATCTCAAACACAACGACTGTATGGATGAAATTTTAGAATCTTTTCCTTACTAAATATCTTTGTATTATTTGCTTAATTTCATCTAAATAATACTTTGATCCAAGACAATGTTGTCATGTGTAACAAAGGCCCTTCTTTTCATTCCACCAGTATTATTATTCAGTTCGGGTGTTTGCCGGACAGGAGCCCAGTGGAGTATGGGTAGGGTGGGTCACTCCTGACTACCACCAGTATGACCCACACTTTGATCTTGGTAAAGTCAGAAATGTAACTGTTACGGTTGGGGACGATAAAGGCAACATTCATGACAGGTAAGACCATTCATGCTGCTACATACTTCAGTACATTTTTCACCAGAACAGGCATGCATGAGTAAGGACCCAGGCTTAACTTAAACCATTTGATATCACTTTTCTCAGAACATCTCAGTGTCTTTCCTCTGCTTTCCTCAGTGTAAAACGCAGCAACTGCTACATGGTGTGGGGAGGAGAGTTTAGCAGCTCACAGCAAACACGCATCAGCCAAGAGGACTTTGTGATTGGTTGCTTGGTGGACCTGGACACAGGACTAATGACCTTTACAGCCAACGGGAAAGAGATCAATGCCTTTTACCAGGTGAGATAAAGTGGTCAAAGTAAATTAGCTTTCACTTGATTCCTGTAACTGACAACTACGTAAGGAACTACTGTAGGTACATTTTCAGGCTAAGATGTCGAAAGAACTAGATTTTTATATTTTCAGGGCGAATGTGAGCATCCCTATGCCCTACTCCCTTCGAAGGGCAGAGCCCTTGAAGTGTGTTCTTTGAAGGGTGGTAGGGCATTACTGTCTCGTATAAGCGTTTGGAACTCCCTTGGCGAAGGGAATGACTGACCAAATGTTACCTTGACAACGCTGCGTGTGCGTGCAGCATTCAGTTGTTGCAAATAAATATTCTTATTATTATTTTATTCAAATATTGTCTAATTGTGTCTTATTTACTATTAAACGTTTTCAAACTAAACTTGCTTACACTACCGTCTTAAATCATATTTCTATCACTGACGAAAAGTATGTTGTCTTACATTAAAATAGCCTAATTAGCCTATTCTATTTATGTTTGTATGTGAACTCAAAATCAACCCCAACTTTGCTTTAAAAAGCATCGCAAGATCTCCTAACCGAAGATCACATGATCACAAATGGAAATCACTTCCGTGAAGTGACCATCGCATGTTCCCTTCGCTAACGGATTTCTGGAAGGGCCCTTCGTGAAGGGATTCGTTTGTTCACTTTCGTTTGGAACGTCCCTATAAATGGCATCCCCTTCCAGAAGTGCCCTTCAAGGGCAAAAAAAAGCCATTTGGAATTCGCCCTCTGGTTTGAAAATGTGAGTGGAAAATATCATTGTTGTGCTATGAGTGGTTGCCAGGGTGTTGCCATGACTACATGGTTGCAGTAGTGTTCCAAGCGGAATCTAATCTAATATAATAAATATAATATACATTTTTTATTTATATTTATTTAACACATTTATCAAAAGTACATAAACTTTAAATAAAGTAATGATCAAAAATGTATTCTGTTAAGGCCATTTTTTTTAATGGTTGTATTGAATTCTGTTTGTTTTTAAATTATTACATATTAATATTATATATTTTATGTAGAAAACTCATTGATGCCAATATTGACGTGCTGTGACAAGGGCCAACATTTTTGACATGTTTAATTTCCTGAAAGAAATTTAAAATGCTTAAAAGCACCATAATTTTATGTCCATTTAATGTGACATTAAGCTATTTCTTTCTGTTTCAGGTGGAACCCAATACTAAGCTCTTCCCTGCTGTCTTTTGTTTGCCATCAAGCCAGAACATGTTACAGGTGGAACTCGGCAAACTAAAGGTCACTATCTCGTGATAAAGATGTCATTTTGATTGTACAAACATTCTAAAGTAATTTCTGTTACTTTAATGTAAATTGTTCTTCATTTATATTACACTTTTTCTTCTCTATATTCAGAACATCATGCCCATCTCTGCGGCCATGTTCCGTAGCGACCATAAGAACCCGGTACCTCAGTGTCCTCCTAGGTTGGATGTCCAGATGTTGACACCTGTCATATGGAGCCGAATGCCTAATCAGTTTTTGACCCCTCAAACTGGCCGTGTGAGTGAGAGGCAGGGCTGGAAGGTGCAGTGTATGGAGCCTCTTATTATGATGGCGCTGCACATTCCAGAAGAAAACAGGTATTCCATTAATATGAAAATATAACCTGGTTATTTCATTAGAAAATAGAAAAAAAAATTCCTTGATCCTTTGAAATCAAAGAATTCGGTGTTATGAAAAATGTCACTTTCAAAACTGAAAACTTGAATTATCGTTTCCTCTCTTCTCTAGGTGCATTGACATCCTGGAACTGTCAGAGTGCACTGACCTAATGACGTTCCATTACCACACACTGAAACTGTATGGCTCTGTATGCGCTCTGGGCAACAACCGTGTCGCACACGCCCTCTGCAGCCACGTTGACGAATCGCAGCTCTTTTATGCCATTGAAAACACCTACCTTCCCGGCCCAATCCGTAGCGGCTACTACGACTTGCTCATCTCCATGCACCTCGAGTCTGCCAAGCGCAACCGTCTCATGACTAATAAGGAGTTCATTGTGCCCATGACGGATGACACACGTAGCATCACCCTCTATTCAGATGCTGAGAAGGCCCATGCGCTTCCTGGGGTCGGCCTCACCACCTGTCTACGCCCCAAACTACACTTTGCCCCAACTGGGTTTGTGGGCACTAATGCAGACCTCTACACCCTCAGCCCCATCATACCTCTGCAGGTAGGTGGAGGAAATTAGATTGGTGTCTTGTTGTGAAGACTACCACAAAATTGGCTTCTTTATTTCTCTTTTCCTGACCCTTTTTGTCTTTCTGTACTGTAGAAGCTTAAAGACCATGCCCTCAGCATGCTTACAGAAGCCGTACAGGACGGTGGGCAGGCCATGCGGGATCCCGTTGGTGGCAGCGTTGAGTTTCACTTTGTGCCCATTCTGAAGCTCATCAGCACCCTGCTAATAATGGGCGTGTTTGATGATAACGACGTCAAACACATCCTGAAGCTGATTGAACCATCCGTCTTCACTGATGGTGAGAACCCGGGAGAAGAACTGGAGGCCGCCAGAATTGAAGATCCCGAGCAACAGCTGGTCTGCAAAGAGGAAGGAATGGAGGTAAAAGAGGAAGAGGAGCAAGTAGAGGGTGAAAATGAGGGAGAGCTGCTGGATGAAGGAATGGGAGAGGAAGAGGAAGAAGAGCTTGAGGAAGAGGAGGAAGATGAGCTCGAACCTGAGGAGGAGGAAAATGAAGAGCAGGTGGGAAAGGAAGGGAAAGAGGATGAACATGCTGCGGAAAAAACGGATAGAGAGAAAACAACATATAGAGAAGATGAGAAAGAAACTGGTGCAGTAGAGGCAGAAGTGAAGGAAGAGGAGGATGTGGGAGAGGGACTGCTGCACATGAAGCTTCCCGAGTCTGTTAAACTTCAGGTGAAGTACTACTGATTGAAGACTTTCATATGTATTAGTATTTCTCTCACTTGTTGATTTTTATATCTTTCTCATCCTTAGATGTGTACTCTCCTGCAATATTTCTGTGACTGTGAGCTGCGTCACAGAGTGGAAGCCATCTTCGCTTTCTCGGACAGGTTTGTCAACCAGGTGCAGACCAATCAGAGACAGCGATATAATGAGCTCATGCAGGCCTTCACGATGAGCGCTGCAGAAACGGCCCGCAAGACCCGTGAATTCCGCTCCCCTCCACAGGAACAGGTACTGTTCAGCTGCTCTGGAGAGAAAATTCAGCCTTGGTATTTATAAAGCTTTTTTAGCTTTATATATACCAAGGCTGCATTTTCTGTCCAGAGAAAAAAAGGGCTAACTTTTACACTTACACTGTTTATTTAGGTGTACATGTTGATGCGCTTTAAGAACAGTCCAGAGGAGGTAGACTGCCCTGTTCCTGAGGGAGTCCGGAATGGCCTGCTGACCTTTCACCATGACCTTTTGGCTCACTGTGGTCAGTTTAACCACACAGAATAATCCCTTTTCAGAGAACATATACTGTCACTGTTTCATATGAAGACCAATATAATTAGTCCTTGTTTGTTGCTACTAACATCATTCCTGTTTCCACAATTTTTTTTAAACCTCAGATCTAAGGAGTCACTGTTCTCAAACATAATGTAGGGAGTCACATATATTATCCTTCTCTTTTATAGGGGTTCATATTGAAGAGGAGGAGCAGGAAGAGGAGGTAGACACCTCTCTCCATGGTCGCCTTCTGAGACTAGTGGAGAAAGTTAAGAGCTTGCGAAAGAAGCCGGAGGCTGAGCCTGAACCTGAAGAAGATAAAAAACCCAGTAAATTATTTTTACTTCATATGAAACTTCAGCGTTTCATATTAGACTTTTTTTTCCATAGCATAATTACACAACCCTTTGCTCTTGTGTCACAGGTACTCTGCAGGAGCTGATCTCCCACACCATGATCCACTGGGCTCAGGAGTCTTTCATTCAGAACCCTGAGCTGGTGCGACTCATGTTCAGTCTGCTACACCGGCAGTATGACGCCCTGGGTGAGCTGATCCGAGCATTGCCCAAAGCCTACACTATCAATGCAGTATCTGTGCAAGACACAATGGAGCTACTGGAGTGTCTGGGACAGATCCGCTCCCTGCTCATCGTACAGATGGGGCCTGAAGAAGAAAGGCTGATGATCCAAAGTATTGGGTGAGTGCATGATTGCATCCTAAAAAAGTCCTTCAACTTCAATAAGTAACTATAGCAACTGCAGTAGATACCTTCTGCTTACACTGCCAGAAATTTACACCATCCTGGAGTTGCAGTTATCCTCTGTCTTTCTCTTTCAGAAATATTATGAGCAACAGGGTATTCTACCAGCACCCCAACCTGATGAGAGCTCTGGGAATGCATGAGACGGTCATGGAGGTTATGGTGAACGTACTCGGAGGTGGAGATTCCAAGGTATGCCGTTTTTAAAAGTCACATTTTTATGTGATGTTGAAACATTTGATTGGTTTGAAAGATTTTTAACATTTAATTTGCGTTTGCATTTGCTCTGAGCAGGAGATCAGATTTCCTCGAATGGTGACCAACTGCTGTCGTTTCCTGTGTTATTTCTGCCGTATCAGCAGACAGAATCAGCGCTCAATGTTTGATCACCTGGGCTACCTCCTGCAGAACAGTGGGATTGGGCTGGGTAAAGCCTGGTTCTGAAAGAAACTCACCTTTTTAAGCTTTCATTTTTAATAACTTTTCATCTGCAGTATGTGCTTTTATGTTTAGCCTAGTTAAAATTGAAGTAAATCTAATTTAAATGTTGTTATATTCAGCTATAAATGTTTATTATTTAGTGCCGCATCAATCAACCAGTAAACAATTTTTCAGGAATGCGTGGCTCTACTCCTCTTGATGTTGCTGCTGCATCCTGTATCGATAACAATGAACTTGCCCTGGCTCTCCAAGAGCAAGACCTAGAGATGGTGTGTCAACCTAAAGTACAAATGAAAACATTTTTGAAGAGTTTTTGTGGCCCCCAGAAAACTCTTTTTGTCTCTGTTAATGCAGGTGGTGAAGTACTTGGCAGGTTGTGGCCTGCAGAGCTGCCCTATGCTCTTATCAAAAGGTTACCCAGATATTGGGTGGAATCCATGTGGAGGCGAGAAGTATCTGGATTTCCTGCGCTTCGCTGTATTTGTTAATGGTTTGTATTTATGATGTGATGATGGTTTTAACTAACTGGACAAAGAAGAGACTGTGTAGTTTGCATACATTAGATGCTGTATGCTCTGGTTTGCTTGTTACTGTGAGAGTCTTAATGACTACATAAAAAAAATTATAATAGTAATTTATGGTATAGCTATATACAGTTTGTATAACGTTCTCATTTCAGGAGAGAGTGTGGAGGAGAACGCTAACGTGGTGGTTCGACTGCTGATCAGGAGGCCTGAGTGTTTTGGTCCCGCATTGAGAGGAGAAGGGGGCAACGGTCTGCTTGCTGCCATTGAAGAAGCTATTAAGATCTCAGAGGATCCTGCAAGAGATGGACCCACTGTTAAAAAAGACAGACGCTTCCCCATGTGAGTGCAAAGCATCTCTGTACTACATTATCGTGTGGTATAATTAAGTCATTTTATCCTGATAAAGTCACCCCGTGTGATGCTTTGTTACGGTTTGATTTCACAGTGGTATGTAGAGAGGTTTTTCAGTGTTTCTTGTATATGTTGTGTCAGGTTTGGAGGTGAGGAACAGCATGAGGAGAACAGAGTGCACCTGGGAAATGCCATCATGTCCTTTTACTCGGCTCTCATTGATTTGCTGGGTCGCTGTGCACCTGAGATGCATGTAAGTGCGTTTGTATGCCAATGATTGAGTGATATTAAATGAAATCTGCTTAATTTAATGTCTCATGCTTCCTGTCTTGTATAGTTGATCCAAGCTGGTAAAGGTGAGGCTTTGAGAATCAGGGCCATTCTTAGGTCTCTGGTGCCTATTGAGGATCTGGTTGGTGTGATCAGCTTGTCATTCCAGATACCTGCTTTTGGAAAAGGTAATGATCAGTTAAGAGCTTGTAGATACATGCATGTATTCTTAACATTCTCACACTTCCTGTTTTACTCACTATATTTCAGATAACAGTATCATTGAGCCAAAGATGTCTGCCAGTTTTGTGCCCGATCATAAAGCACCAATGGTCCTGTTCCTGGACAGAGTTTATGGCATTGACAACCAGGACTTCCTGTTGCATGTACTGGAAGTGGGCTTCCTGCCTGACATGAGAGCAGCAGCTTCCTTAGACACAGTAAGATATCTGTTTCTTATCTGTATCTTTCTTCACTAAGAAAAATGCTGTCTGTGATTGCACTCAAATGATATGAGATACAATTGAGCTGTGGTGTTCACATGAGAAATGTGGGTTCAAGTTTAGCTTGCAACATTCTATGTACATAATTGTCTGCAGTACTCTGTCACAATTACTATCCTGTTCTTTCTCTAAGGCTGCATTCAGCACTACAGAAATGGCCCTGGCTCTGAACCGTTATCTGTGCTCCGCAGTGCTTCCTCTCATCACTAAATGTGCTCCTTTATTTGCCGGCACGGACCACCGTGCCATCATGATTGACTCCATGCTCCACACCATCTACAGGCTGTCCCGAGGACGCTCTCTTACCAAAGCTCAGAGAGATGTAATTGAGGAATGCCTCATGTCTTTGTGCAGGTGAGTGTTATGCACTGCAGCAAACAGCAGTAAAACAAGTGTGCACTCAAAACATGTTTAGCTTAGCTGATTATTTTCATAATTTTACTGGTGATTCAACATCCTTTTGCTTATTGTGTAATGTTTGCGTTACAGGTACCTGCATCCCTCCATGCTCCAGCACCTCCTCAGGCGGCTGGTATTTGATGTGCCGATTCTGAACGAGTATGCTAAAATGCCCCTTAAGGTATGGCATTATATCATCACACATCAGTACTATTAATTTAAACTGGTTTCAACAGTTATCTCATCTGTGTGTTATTATTTTGCAGCTGCTTACTAATCATTATGAGCGTTGTTGGAAGTACTATTGTTTGCCCAATGGCTGGGCTAACTTTGGCGTATCATCAGAGGAGGAGCTTCATCTGACCCGTAAACTCTTCTGGGGAATTTTTGAATCTCTGGCTCACAAGGTGGGAATACACCCTCTTTTGTGTAATAAATACAGAAGATGCTGTTACTGAGCTGTTTGAGAGTGTTATTCTGTCCCAAAATGGAGTGAACAGACAGAGTAACATTGTAGCTTTTCTAATTTGTGTCTACCAACAGAAATTTGATGCAGAGCTATTCAAAATTGCCATGCCTTGTATATGTGCGATTGCTGGAGCGATTTCTCCTGATTATGTGGATGCCAGTTACTCCTCCAAAACGGAGAAAAAGGCCTCTGTCGATGCTGAGGGCAACTTTGACCCCAAACCTGTGGATACCACCAAGTACATTTAATTATTAAATTATTATTTTTAGTGAGAGAAATAACATATACAAAAAGTAAAATATTTAATTACTTATGCTGTTTTAATGTTCTCTTTTTATAGCACTATCATTCCTGAGAAGCTGGACGGTTTCATCAACAGATATGCAGAATACACGCATGACAAATGGGCTTTTGAAAAGGTATGTATTTTATTATTTGTTTACATATTTATTTATAACACATTGCTAGGGGGTTCTGTGTGGTTGCTAGGGTGTTGATAAATGGTTGGTAGTATGTTATGGGTGGTTCCTGTCTGATTTTTATTATTTATTTGTGTAAGAGTCTTACCAGTGCCTTATAATCCATCAGATTCAAAACAACTGGACTTTTGGTGAGGTGCTGGACGAAAATGCCAAGACTCATCCCATGCTCAGGCCTTACAAAACGTTCTCTGAAAAGGTAACAGACATAATATTATATTAGATGTTCACCCTCTCTGTGACTATGGTTAAGTCAGAAGCAAGGGAGGACTAAATCCAAGTGTAGAATAAACAAATTTAACAAAGATAAACCAAAAACATATTAGAAACAGAACAAAAACACAAGGCAAAACAAGAACCAAAGCTGAGAACAGCAGTTAAACACACCCAAGACCTAAATCAATGAATAAGTCACTAAAGGCATTGCAAACAGACAACAAGGAAAGGCATTAGGAAACTAAGGTATCAAAATTTCAACATAAAAGTCCAAAACAAGACACAGAAAAGGGGATATTTGACTCTCTCAGACTTCATATGTTTTAATTCATTAATATTTGCATTAGGATAAAGAAATCTACCGCTGGCCCATTAAAGAATCCATCAAGGCCATGATTGCGTGGGAGTGGACATTGGACAAAGCCAGAGATGGAGATGATGAGAAAACAGAGAAGAAGACAGCTCGCAAGATCTCACAGACTGCACAGGTAAGGACAGAGTGAAAACATATCTTGAGATACTAACCAAATACTAGCTACATACTGCTGTATCTAAGTTATGTTTTGTGATTTTTGTTTCTCATATTAAATGACAAATTACATATATTAATTGATACTCTTAATATGAGTATGATATCATAATTCATTTCTTTTCATAGGCGACCTATGACCCCAGTCATGGCTACAGCCCTCAGCCCATTGATATCTCAGGCATGACACTATCCAGAGAGCTGCAGGTACACAGTGCAAATGCACATTCCCATTTAGTTCAATATCATCATTTCAATACAATAGAGAGCATCATGGCTAACCGCACACTGTGTGATCTAGTCCATGGCAGAGCAGATTGCAGAAAACTACCACAATACTTGGGGGCGCAAAAAGAAAATGGAGTTACAAGCAAAAGGTTTGCATTTCTCTAATGTCTCATCAGTAAACAACTTTTTAAAATGGTTTTGCTGTGTTATTATTTGTATTTTTTAGTTGAAGCTCATTTTAGTTCATCAACATCTCTCTTAATGTATTTTGAATTAGGGGGCGGGGCACACCCTTTGCTTGTGCCTTATGACACACTGACAGCTAAAGAAAAGGCTCGAGATAGGGAGAAGGCATATGAGCTGCTTAAGTTTCTGCAGCTTAATGGATATGCTGTGACAAGGTACAGGAGCCACTAAAAACGCATATATACTCCAAAATAATGTAATTGCTATAATTCTGATTGTCTAAAATATCTCTGTCCAGAGGGCTCAAAGATATGGAAAGTGACATTTCATCTATTGAGAAGCGCTTTGCGTATGGCTTCCTACAGAAGCTGCTAAAGTGGATGGATATTGCCCAGGAATTCATAGCACATCTTGGTAAAACTTTCTTTATCTTTTAACCTTGTTCTTTATCCTTATTGCATGAATTTATGTATGAACTGAGATTAACTAAATTTCCTGTGACATTTGTGTTTACAGAGGCTGTTGTGTGCAGCGGCCGTGTGGAAAAGTCTCCACACGAACAAGAGATCAAGTTCTTTGCCAAGGTAAGTCTCTCGTGGTCTATACGCAAAAGAAATCTTTCAGCATTTGAATATTAGCACAAGACTAAATATTGTTTGTGTGTTTTTTTTCTGTCATCCTCAGATTCTTTTGCCTTTGATAAATCAATATTTTAAAAACCACTGCCTCTATTTCCTTTCCACACCGGCCAAAATCCTGGGCAGTGGTGGACATGCCTCAAACAAGGAAAAAGAGATGATTGCAAGGTAACAACCACAGACACTTTACCAGTCCAATATGATGTGTATGTCAAATACAAGACCAAATCTTATTATGTCATGTGTTTTGTTACTTTAAATAATATTTCATATAACTTTTTTTAAACCTTTTATTTCATCATGTTCCTCTTGCTGCTTTCTTCTCCTACTTCTCTCATATTCATTCTTCATGTTTCTTTGGTTTCCTTTAATTCGGTATCAGCATCTTCTGTAAGATGTCTGCCCTGGTGCGACACAGAGTGTTTCTCTTTGGTAAGATATCTACTCTGCTGTCCTCCATCACTTTTCCTTTCTGTTTTCTTACTGCTTTTATTTTGAATGTTTTACCTTTCCTTTTGTGTGTTGATCTCCATCAAGCATCAAGTAGAGCATCTAATTTGGTAATCTAATCTAAAAAAATTATAAGAAATTTCCCCCCCCAAATATTATTACAATATTTTAATATTTAATAATAAAATATTTTTACTAACAATAAATTAGTTATTAAATATTTTTATTAACAATAATTTAGTTATTAAAGGTAAGGTTCCTGTTTCCTTCTTCCCTGAGTCTTGATCTTTGTTAAATGCATATATACATTTTCCTTAAATAATCCTGGCGACCTGAGGGTTGCAACCCAGGGTTTGAAAGCCATTGATCTAAAAAGTGTTTATGGGTCAAAAAACAAAAACTGAATTTCTGTCCTTGATGTAAAACCATCTATTTGTGATTCACAGGTACGGATGCACCTGCTATTGTCAACTGCCTTCATATCCTTGCACGGTCACTTGATGCCAGGTACTGAAAGTCGCTGAAATGAATTTCCAGTCAAAGTGGAGAAAGGTTGCACAGCAGTTAAATGTCTTTTTTTTCATTTCTTTGACGTTAAAAGAACTGTGATGAAATCCGGACCCGAGATTGTAAAAGCAGGGCTGCGTTTGTTCTTTGAGAGTGCAGCTGATGACATCGAAAAGATGGTGGAGAACCTCAAACTTGGCAAAGTGTCCAAAGGCAATCAGGTACAGCTCAAGTAATACTTACTGTATAAGACAAGGTTCATTTGCAGCATTGTTTTTGCATGGCACAAGTCTTTTTGTATTTTGTCTCTCAGCCGGTGAAAGGCGTGTCCCAGAATATTAACTACACCACAACAGCTCTGCTCCCTGTCCTCACTTCACTGTTTGACCACATAGCTCAACACCAATTTGGAGATGATGTTATCCGTAAGGACTTTTTTGAAAACTAAATGCGCCATAAACCTTTTTTTTTATAGTTTTAAAATTATGTAGTTAAATTAATGTGTCTCCTCTTGCTTCTATTAGTGGATGATTTGCAGATGTCCTGCTACCGAATCACGTGTAGTATCTACTCTTCTGGAACTGTAAAAACACCTCATGCAGAGAGGTCCGTTAGAGTGTATTTGTGTGTGAGTATAAGTCTGTATGTGATGTGACTGTGGTTGAGGTTTCTATAGCTTTCCTCTATATTTACATTAGGCATAGACCAGCACTTGGAGAATGTCTTGCTCATCTTGCTGCAGCCATGCCTGTGGCCTACCTGGAGCCCCATCTTAATGAATACAATGCATTTTCAGTGTACACTACCAAGACACCCAGAGAACGAGCTAGTAAGTCCTCTCTTTGCAGCTACGCTACCATTTAAAAGATGATAAAATGCATTTAGAATGTTACAAAAGATTTCTATTCTAAGATTTTAAAATAAATACTATTCTTTTGAACTCTCTTTATCAAAGAATTCAGAAAAAAAAATTCACAGTTTCCACCAAAATATTAGGCAGTTTTCAATATTGATGATGATAAATATTTCTTGAGTACCAGATCAGCATATCAGATGGTTATTCAGATCACATGACACTGAAGAGTAATGGCTGCTGAAAATTCAGCTTTTCCATCACAGGAATAAATTACATTTGAAAACATATATTAAAAAAGTTATTTTAAATTGTAATAATATTTCACAGTCCTGGGCCTTCCAAACCATGTCCATGAGCTGTGTGACATTCCTGAGCTAGACATATTATTGAAAGAGATCGGGGACCTGGCTGAATCGGGGGCCCGCTACACTGAAATGCCGCATGTGATAGAGGTCACCCTGCCCATGCTGTGTAACTATCTGCCCCGCTGGTGGGAGAGAGGAGTGGAGAACTTTCCCAAATTGGAGGGTAAGCTGTGTACAGACGTCACCTCCGATCATCTCAACCAGCTCCTGGGAAGTATCATGAAAATTGTGATCAACAACTTGGGAATTGACGAAGCTTCCTGGATGAAGAGGCTTGCGGGTATGAGAAGTTATCATTCTCAAGTCTGTGCTTGTATTTTAGTTTCAGATCAGGTTCTTCAACATATAATATCCTTGTCTCGATCCAGTGTTCTCCCAGCCCATTGTAAGCCGAGCCAAACCAGAGATGCTCAAATCCCATTTCATTCCCACCATGGAGAAGCTGAAGAAGCGTACGGCTAAAGTAGTGGCTGAGGAGGAGCACCTGCGCATGGAGGGGAAGTCTGAGGGGGACGAGGAGGAAGGAACTATTAGAGATGAATTTGCAGTTCTCTGTAGGGACCTGTATGCGCTTTACCCTCTTCTCATCCGCTATGTGGATAACAACAGGTATTTTGTGGTTCCTGTGTAGGTTTTTTTTAATGGATTAATTTTTAACTGTCTTGACATTTTAAATGCCACATGGGTTTTAGAGCAAGATGGCTGACCTGCCGGGACCCAGATGCTGAGGAGCTGTTCCGCATGGTGGGAGAGGTCTTCATCTTCTGGTCCAAATCTCATGTAAGAGACAAATGTCTGACTATTGGGGAAAAAAAAAAAAAAACACATCGCAACTCTCAGTATCAGCAGTCGTGATAAATAAATAAATTGAAACCGCAACTAATGACATTCGAAAACGACAACCTACAATTCTGTGTACCTCACTGATCTTCTCATTCTCTCTGCAGAATTTCAAGCGAGAGGAGCAAAACTTTGTGGTGATGAACGAAATTAATAATATGTCCTTTCTCACTGCTGACAGCAAGAGCAAAATGAGTAAGGTGAGGAGGCTCTTTGAAAGGTACAATCAATGGGACATACACTTTCATATTTGATCAATGATTTACTTCAATATTTGATTATGTGGTCAGAGTATTTTTTATTGAGTGAATTAACATATCTTTATATTAGTTTATACTGTATATTGACAATTTTACATTCATTCATTCATACATTAATTCCTTCATTACATTTACATAATAGTTGTGTGTTACTCTGGAATGATTCATGTACTATTACAGTATTTATTAAGATTTTGAAGTTGCTTTTGTATTTTGAAGTTTGTTTTAGTAGTTAATTTTTATTAGTTTATATATATATATATATATATATATATATATAATTTAGCTTTATTTTTATTTCAGTTTTATTACTTCAATTTAAACTTATTTCAGTTAGTTGCCAACATTTCTCAAATTTGTTTTTTGTAAAAGAATTTGTAAAAAAAAAAAAAAAAAATCAGTTGAAGTGTTTCATCTAATATTTAATTTCAGCTCTGTCAATTTTTTTAAACTGTTAATAAACCAACAGTGAATGGTTGTTTTGGCATCAAGGTCCACATCAAAGGTAAAGTATGCTGTGCTTTCATGCGTTTTCTGAAGACGTTGCGTTTTTTCTTAGTCAAAAAGGCAAGTGCTTTTCGGATGCGTTTTGCAGGATTTAGATGACAGTGTTAATGGTGTTCTCTCTCTGACTGTGCCCTGCCCTCTTTTTCTCATCTGGATGCTGGTGGGTTTCTAGACCGGGGACTCTGAGGTTAGCTTCTCTGTCTGCACGACTGCTGTGCTACCGCATGGCACCTCACATCTGGGGGGGCATTTCATCAACCCCCCCAACACACTGGCACTCTATACACACACACACACACACACACAACTGTGACTTCTCGACTGTTTGACAAGGCTAGTGTTGATAGAAATAACACGCTCTCCATTACATGTTTCATTTGTGGATAGCCGTCTTGCTAGATAGCATAATGGTTGTTGTTTTTTCCCCAAAATGGTAGTACTCTTAACGGATCAGATTTCTAATAGATACAGAATTTAAAATGTGAATTTAAGATAATACAATACAAGAATTATGGGTAAAATGGCTACTGTCATGCAGAAGAAAAGATTAGCCCACTCAGTCTCAAGAATCATTCCATCCCCATGGACACATGGGCCATAGGGCGCCCGTCGTTGTGCCAGTGTGAGGGGGGAGTCTGAATGGAAGCGTTTGATGAAAGATCTCTTTGTAGAGTCAGGCTCATGGCACTTGATTCCATAGCCGTCGCACAGGGTCCGAACGATTCAAGCGATTCAAACTGTATTTCAGTTAATTTCCTAAACTGGATTCATGTGAAGGAATTTGACCTCAATGTATATTTCGTCATACATCCTCCTTGACAAAGGGGGACATTTAGAGTCCATCCTCTCATGTGTGCCTACTTAATCCCACCTTAACTGGAATTGTTCCTGTACTTATATCCAGTGGCTTACATCTCCATATTGTTCCATTTTTGTCTCCCCATCCACCCCTTTTAACCCATGACTCCTGATGCAATCAAAAGCAAATGATTGAGGTGGGATTGTGGAAAAAAGGGATTACATTTGCATATTGTAGAACTAATTAACCTGTAAAACTTGACTTTAATTGTTCAGTTGCATTAACATTCGTTTGCAGTGGTCTACAGCTCAAATGAATCCTGAGTACCACCACAACAAGAATAGATGGATTATTTTATTCAGACCAGTGTTGAAGTCCATTTAAGACTCCCAAGACCCAAATCCAAACCAATACCAGAGCCCTTAAGATCCAGACAAGGACATGTCGGTCCAAGGTATGAGACCCACACAAAGTCCATGTTTATTTCATTTTGAGTGGTCTTAACCCTCAAGTCTACTGTATCATATTTAATACACAAATTTCTAAGGCCTCTAAATTATCAACAGTGTCAAGATTGAAAAACCTCTTGTATACACTACTACATGCTTTTTGCTATGAAAACTTTACTGATTTTTATAAAGTAAACATAGGAATAACTTTTGATTTTAGTAATATTTTAAGATGGACTGAAGCAAATTAGGTTTACTTGATTATCCATAATTTTTATTTTTATTTCTTTCTTTGAGCTCTGTGAGCTAGTCGATCAAATATGATGCTCAACAAAAACATGTACGCAAACTTCTATAAAATAAAAAAAAATCAACTTTCATTTTAAAAAAATTGAAGACCATAAGATCAGTACTCCAATTCAGATTTAAACAACTAGAGTATATTCTCTCTCACACACAATGGGTCTCATTAATGAAGCATAAGCAAGAATACCTATTGCATTCAAATCAGTTACATAAAATATGTTTTGCTCATGTTTCCTGAAAGAGGCCCAGTGTCTAAAACTGGGAAAGTGTTTGTTTGGAGGGGCAAAACTGGTGCAAACAGGACGTGTGTGATCAAGATTACTTAAATGATTTCCTTTGCTTCTATGAGTTGGGTTTCTTTTAAGGTTGGCAACCCAAAATGAGTCAAAAGCAATCATTTCCCCTTGGTATTATAATTAACTCCACTGAGTGAGTTTTACTGTGTGGGATTGCAGTTCCTCATCCATCCACTGAGGCTGAGCATGTTATGACAGTGCACGTCCTTGCAGACAATGCATGGAGTGTAATAAACGGCACTGACATGTTACAGTACAGATGCACCTATAGTGCCTGCTTCTATTATGTACCTAAGCTAAGATGATGTTGCAGCTGAATTATTTTTCCCCCTTTTGATGCTGTCACCTCTCTGTTAAGTAAGTATTGAGATTTCTACAACTTGTCTTCCCCACTAAGCACCACGATTGTTGTCTATTTTGATAAAAAGCAACCCTGAACATTTACCCTTCCTTCCTTCTTAATGACCCTATTAATCAGAATGACTCATTTTCTAAATAAGTCCTAACTTAAAAATTAAATCTAATGACTGAAATAATGCCTTCAAGTAAGGATGGATTGGTCCGTTTAGTTGTCTAGGTCCTGGTGAGGGAACAGGAAGTTTTGGTTTTTGCTCAATAAAATGACAGTACAGTCTTGAGGTGGACGTCTATTTTGTGGTCAACAGAATCTGTTGGCGCATCATTCAATATGAAAATCATCTCACAAGAAGCCATAAGGTCTCATTGAAAGTTATTTCATGATGTCTATGTCAGTTGTCATGCTTTGAATGTTACTGTCATCTCAGGCTGGTGGCTCGGATGTGGAGCGTACCAAGAAACAGAGACGAGGAGATCGATACTCTGTTCAAACATCCCTCATTGTGGCAGCCCTGAAGAAAATGCTTCCCATTGGACTTAACATGTGCTCTCCTGCAGACCAGGAGCTCATTAACCTGGCCAAGACACGCTATTCTTTGGTAGTGTAGTCACCAAATATCTGTATGTCTCTATCTATCTTGCCTATCTTACAAGCCTAGATGATGTAATAATGTTTCACTTAAACTTTAGGTTGGTCACTAAACAGGTAAAGTGAGCATGTCTGTTGTGTTGTTGACCCATAGAAAGACACAAATGAGGAGGTCAGAGAGTTCTTGCAAAATAACCTGCACCTCCAGGGCAAGGTAAGTGCATGTCTGATGTTAAAAGTCTTTTTAAAACGTGTTTTTTGCAGAAATCTGAATGCTACCTCTCCTCAGGTTGATAACCCATCTATGCGCTGGCAGATGGCACTGTATAAGGAAATGGCAGGAAAGGCAGAAGATGCAGATGCCCCAGAGAAAGTTGTGAAGCGGGTTCAAGAGGTCTCTGCAGTTCTCTACCACATTGAAGTGGTGAGTTTGAATTCCAAGGTTTAAAACTCCTAATGCAACTCAAATAATGCACATTTTGGTGACCATTCATCCACACTGCGACTATACTTCAGTATCTGACTCAAATTGCTTCAGTTGTTAACCTAAACGACACAATACCCATTCCATATGTGGTTTAAAGGGGTGGTTCACTTTTTTTTTTTCTAGGCTTGATTGTGTTTATGGTGTGCAATCTAACATGTGTTAATGCTTAGTTAAAAAAAAAAAAAAAAAAAACGCATTATTTTTCACATTTACCTTTTATTCCACACCGCTCTGTCCCTTCTCTCAGAAACACCCTGATAATTTCCTTCTTTTATGAAGCCCCTCGCTTAGAAATAGGCGATGGGCCCTGATTGGTTAGCTAGCCCAGTGTGTTGTGATTGGCTAAACCGCCTCTAGTGCGCATCTAAACGTCCCGCCCCTTTCCTCAGCGGCATGTGCTCCGGTTGTGTTGTAAACAATGGCATTGTTAATATCGCTTATCAGTTTGTGCCCGATTGAGAAGCAGAGGATTTTATTGAAGAGGATCATGCAGAACCTGTGCAAGCATGGCTTTTAATGGTAGGCCTATGTTTTTTGTTTGTTGTTGTCTCATACTTTTAAGATACGCTGTTATTTGTAAATGCTACTGCTTATGTTAGCTTTCAATATACGGTTTTATCCTGATTAAAGCTTTAATACAGTATGGCAACTGCACGCTCGTCCATGTTTAACGCTTCTCATAGCTATGTGAAAATAAGTGTATAATTGGAACAGTTCATTATTGGAGCTGAGAGAGAGAGATGCAGAGCGTGTGCAGAGCAGGGGGACGTGAGGAACAGTATCAGTAACAGTAAGAACCTCTGCTTTAGAACATTGATTTTGGATTCGCGAGGAATAGTATTAAAAACCGCTGCTTTAGAACATTGATTTTGAAACTTGTGAATCCATTAGAATCATTAGAAGACAGAATCGCGATTCATATATGTATAGATTTTTAAGTGCACCTCTAGTTTTCTCTTCCTCTTCTCTAAAGCAGCACAGCATGGCCTCGCCCCCTTTGCTGCCTTTTCCCGAGGGTGGAGTTTATCTGAGTTTGTGATGTCACGAACCCGGGAAGTAACGTCTTGTAGTCCCTACCAGCTGTTTTTGTAGGCATTAAACTGCCAGAATTTTAAAAGACGATATCTCAGTTTGCATTGAACTTGCAGCTTCGTAACTTTGCAGATAATTTTTATGCTCAAACAGCAACACTACACACTAACTAGCGTTAAAAAAGTTAAATCGCAATGAACAACCCCTTTAAAATCTGAAAACGGTCCTAAGGCAGTTCTTTTTTCAGACTGAGCACCCATTCAAGTCCAAAAAGTTGGTTTGGCATAAACTGCTGTCAAAGCAACGACGTAGAGCGGTGGTAGCCTGTTTTAGGATGACTCCCCTTTACAACCTGCCCAGGTGAGCCAAGTCAGGTCACAATCATATATGCCTGACAGTTCACAATCATACAGCATAAGTACATGTTTCTGCACTAGTCAGTCTGTTTCATAGAATTAATTAAAGAGAAAAGGGTGGATTGGAGAAGATATATGAATGTATGCTGTCTTTCTTTCAGGCATAGAGCATGTAACATGTTCCTGGATGGGTATAAGCGAAACTGGATCCAAACCGAAGGATATTCCTTTGAGGACAGAATGATTGATGACCTGTCTGTATGTGCTTCCACATTCCCAGAAATAACTGTTGCTTTTTAGCATGAAAGATATTGGGTGGAATACATTTCCTGTTAGTTTGGTTTGTCCTTGTAGTAAAATTTTAGTAACAGAGTTTTGTTTTGTTTTTCCTCACTGATATAGAAAGCGATGGAGGAACAAGAGGAGGAAGAAGAGGAAAAGGAAACAAAGCCCGACCCTCTTCATCAGCTCATCCTTCACTTTAGTCGCACAGCCCTCACAGAGAAGAGGTGAGATCCCTCCACATCTCTGAAAAGTGAATGACACTTTTGGCTTCCGGTGCCAAAATAGATGATCACATGGCCATAACCAGTGTCTGTTATACAGTCCGCTCAAGCTATTCACGTTTTTCACATGGTCGTTTGGCGATGTTATGTAATTATCTATTATAAAATAAAAACAATTCACAGATATAGAAAAGGGTATAGAAAAGAATCACCCCCCTTTAAAGGGGTCATATGATGCGATTTCAATTTTTCCTTTCTCTTTGGAGTGTTACAAGCTCTTGGTGCATAAAGAAGATCTTTAAAGTTGCAAAGACTTAAGTCTCAAATCTAAAGAGATATTCTTTATAAAAGTTAAGAGTCAACCACGCCTACTTAAAACGGCTCGTTCTAACACGCCCCCACATGTCTACGTCACGATGTGGGAAGATTTGCATAACGCCGCCCAAATGTTCACGCAAAGAAAGAAGGCGTAACTTTTATTCTCGCTGTAGTATTGTTGTTGCCGCCTCCGCCATGTCGTGAAGGCGCTGTGTTTCGTTGTGAAAGCGAAACTACTTTGGTTGGCCTTCCAAAAGAGGACGATATCCGCTTCATCATGCCTGGAGCTGATCCGTGCTGGTCGCTGAGGAAATAGATCAACTTCGCGCTGTCAATCGCCTGATCGGCTTTCACCGTGGACGAAGCAGAGTCCAGCCCGGGGTCGTCACATGTGGTTGCCGCAAGCCCGCCGGACGCTCCTTCGTCGAATCCGCCGGCCGCGCCGTTCTCAAGCCCGCCGTCCTCCGCTCACTCTAGGCCTCAGTGTGTGACGCTGTTTCGTTGTGAAAGCGAAACTACTTTGTTTGGCCTTCCAAAAGAGGACACGACTAGAAATCAGTAGTTAAGTTGTATTTACAACACTGTTCCAGAACAGTTTAACTCAAATATTCAGATGTGTCCAGTGCATTTTATGGAGGACTGTTTCCTGATCCTGGTAGAGTAGACTACAATGCCGGCTGTTCTGACTCACAGACTGTAAGTACGTTTTTTATATTTAAAGAATTTGCCACTGACGATTCAAACGTGAGTTTTTTGGGGAGTGTAGAGTAGCACTTGTTGTTTGTCATATCTCCGATCACAACGCGGCGCAATGCAATGCGTAAAAAGACAGTTTAAGTCATTATAATCCGTAATTATATCCCCACTGGATGCAACAAATGCCTCGTTTATAATGGGTTTTAATGTTTTTGTCTCGTCGCTCCGGCCGGACAGGGCATCACAATATGGTAGGGGCGTAACATTTCTGTCACACGCTTGAGGTATTCTGCCAATCACAACGCACTGGATAGCTGGCCAATCAGAGCACACCTCGCTTTTCAGACCGATGAGCTTTGTAAAAATCGACACGTTTCAGAAAGGCGGGGCATAGAGGAGAAACAATAATGTACAGTATGTGGAAAATAATGTGTTTTTTAACCTTAAACCGCATAAACACATTTCATTACATCAAATACACAAAATAATGTTATTTTTATGACCCCTTTAAAATAATCACATTTTGTTGCTTTGCAGCCTAAAATGAAGACGAACACAGTTTTTGTTTTAACCAGCTGTATTTACTCAGTGCAACTTAGAACATCCAAGTGAAAGATATAACACCAACATGTAAGAAAAAAAACTATAAAAAAAACAATCACTGAGTTGGAAAAAGGATCACCCCCTCCTAAAAATGACTTGTAAATTCAATTAGGTGTAGCTAATCACCTTCTCAATGGCACACAAAAACATTTGACTTTCAACTGTGATCAGCTGTGGTAATTTTTAATAGCTCAGCTGCATTTTTAATAGCTTTCCTGGAGCATTTCAGGCCTTGCTAGTGCAACTGAAGCAAACAATCAACTATGGGTGGCAAGGCACAGTCAAAAGATCTCCGGGATAAAGTTATGAACGGGCACAGTCAGGAGATGGATACGAAAAAATTTCACAGGTTTTATCAATGCCTAGAAGCACAGTGAAGTACCGAAATACTTTAGGCTATAGCAAATTATTTGGCAGACCCTGCATAATCTTCACTGTATAAATTAAATATAGATTAATACTTTTTTTGATGTTACAAAGGTTATTTAGTGAGCGCTTGTATTTTTCTTTGGCAGCATTAGATTTATTATTAGTTTGCTTTCACTTTAAGAACGAAGCACGAATTTAATATACTGATACACATGCCTTTTCTTTCTCAACTGTTTACGTTAAAACATATGCCTAACCGACTGTGTTTACTAGGATATTCGCCAAAACGCGCATTTTGATGTAATTTTGTCTGTATTTATTCATCCATGCACAAAAAAAGCGGAAGAGAGCTCAATTTAGTATTCGTGCTTCAGATGTGTGCGCAGAACACTTCTCACTCAGCGCTCGACTGTTCCGCAAACAATCCCGAGCGTCTTTTATGCGCACCTTGTGCCTTCGGGCAGTGCTTATATCGAGTCCTGATACGTGAGTTTGAACGAAAATGCACGCGTTGGCGGTAATGCACAGACGGACATAATGTGAACATGTGGACAGTGCCAAAATAAAGGTGCCTATTTTATACTACAAATCTCGATATTTTACGTGTGGCATCGATGCATCGTATGATTCGTATCGTCAGACATCGTATCGATGTATCGATCGATGAATCGTTACACCCCAACTAAAAATATGATTTTTAGAAGTATTAGAAGTATTAAAAACTAGGATCAATTAGGATCACGATTTCAAATGTAGACGTGTTTACATCTTTAATTTCCTTTGACTATATATTTCTTTTTAATTTTTTCCTTGCTTCTGTCGCAGTAAGCTGGACATAGATTACTTATACATGGCATATGCTGATATCATGGCTAAGGTAAGACCTCTCTGTCTTATGTTTAACAATCATAAGCAATTTAGTCATTATTTTTATGTGTGTATATATAGGCTATATATATATATTAGGGGTGTCCCCGACTAAGGATTTTCATAGTCGAATCAGAATTTTCGAATCTTGCCGATATTCGACTGATAGTCGAATCATATGTTTTGGGGGCGGGGGGCAAATACATTACCAAGAGTCAAGTTAGACATTCGATAGTCATAATTACTGACATTAACACACAGGGAAAATGTGTAACGGACGCCTTGCAGATACAAACGGGGTATATAATGTTTTATGTTTTGATTAAAAGATAGTTAACATTAAACGTCAGCGAAACCCTAAGAATTCACAATATTTTTTACAATAGTGCTCTCATTATAACGTTATGTATATGACAGTAGTTATTAATGTTCTGCATTTTTGTTTTGAGCTGCACACAGAAGATGACCAGTAGAATGAAGCATTTGATAGCAGGTTTTTAATCAATGGGATTTAACTCATCGTGTATCTCATATAGAATAGGCTTCGTTATTTATACAACATAAAGTTAATGTTACGACTATAGGCTACCTGCACAAAATGCCCCGAATGCACATGAACGTGTCTGCGCGGCGCTGAATGAACTCCTTTTGTGGACGCGTTCTTCACGCAACACCGTGCAGAAACACGGCAACTAAACTCTTAAATATTCACAGCGTTTTTTATAATAGTGTTCTCATTATATTTGTTGTGTATGACAGTCCCAGTCATAATTATTAATATTTTACATTGTTGTTTGTATTGCTCGCGCTGCGTGCTGAAGAGATAGTCACCGTAGTACTACAATGAAGCGCTTTACTGCAGTGCAGCTCAACCAAATGCATCTTATACGAGATAAATAATATATACACAATATATATAAACCGGCTGAAATGTTTTGAAATCACTTGTACCCTACCTGATCGAAAAAAAATCCAGTCTTTCACTCTGCCTGTGTCAATTTGAGTCTTGTTAAAGATTTAAATCCCTGCAGCCAAGATGCTCCTCTGTCGGTCACGGGTTATGGAAAGTAAAACTTAAATCTATAGGGGTGGTTGGATTTATTCACGCACGTTAAAATATTTATTTGAAGCTTCTTTCTTTTCAGATTCTTATTTACAGCATTATCGTAATAGGCTGTATAGTAACTTATTGGGAGGAAACCGGTAGTTCTATGTGAAAACCATATAGCCAAACTGGCATGATCATAACACCCCGCAAATATTCGACTGTGATATTGGTAGTCGAATCAGGCTCCTCCTATCGAATCTTCGACTATTCGGGGTCACCCCTAATATATATATTCTTGACATATATATATATATATATGTATATATAAATTAAGAAATACTGTATATGCTGGCTGACAATGAGTGTGGAAAGCCCTTATATGAAGATGCTTTGGGTGTGTTTTGTGCAAATGACTAACCATGGGCATGTTGGTAACTCATTTAGAATACTCTATATATATATATGTGTGTGTGTGTGTTAAAATTTACTTTACTGTAACTTTTCGCCATTTCAGTTAATTAAGCCATTTTCCATTAGGTTTTAGATTTTTCGAATTCTTATTAAATATATAAAAGGTCACATCACAGGATCTCATGCTGTGTAATGTTCTTTGTGTTCATCTCTGGTGAATTTAGAGTTGCCACATCGGTGAAGAGGATGAGGGGGGAGAGGAGGAGGATGAGGGGGGAGAGGAGGAGATGTCCTTTGAGGTGCGACAGACAGAGATGGTAGGGGGAGTCCGGGGGTTGGGGACGGGGAAGACACACAAGTGGTAGACCCGAGTGACATCCAAACCAACCACTGTATCATCCATCCATTCACTCACATCCCATTTTATGTCTCTTTGTCCAGGCTGTGCTCTCTGTCTCTCCATCTGACTCCATCAAATATGTTTTATTACATTACACTGCAGCATCTTTAACATTTTTTGTTTTTTGTATTTTACATTTCTGACATGAAGCTTTGAGCCACATACTAAACACATATATATTAATTGTATAAAAATAGCTGAATACAATTGAATACAAAAAAATTAAATGTCAAAAACAATCATTTATATTTTATACCGAAAGAACAATTATTATAATGTGTTTAGTAGTTTAGGCTTAAGTAAATGTTTTTATGCTTTTTTGTTGTATTTGGATAACCTAAAACTGCAGCATGTGGTATTTTTTAATATGCTGGAAAATGACAAAATTGCTCAGCAAATTGCATTGATTATCCATTAAGCTTTTAAGTCATATAACAATACTTTAAAGTGTAACAGATATGAACATATAAGGTTGAATTTCACAAAGAAAAATAGAAATGATAAAGTATAAAATTACAATTGCATTATGAAAATATAGGTAATTTTAAGACCTCAGAGTGATTTCACTGTGTGAAATTTCACCTGTTGCAGCTTTTAAGTCCAAAAGAAACTACATCCTAATTGTTTCTTTTCAATAATTTGTTTAATGACACATTGTTTTTGTTTTAATTGTTCTTGCTGTGTGTGAGCTTTATGATTGAGGTGTCAAGTGAACATGCATTTTACTTACATATGCTGTTTCAGTAAGTAATCACTAATGATAGCATATTTGTCGTATTTATGTTTCTGTATGCTTTCTATTCTTTCACTTACCTTGATTTCCTTTAACTCATTCACAATAATAATGTGAAAGTGACTAATGAATGTTTTCTCAAATATATTGACGCACAGACTACAGTTAAATCCAGAGCAGTCAGTCTCCAAGTCTGCACACACACAGAGGAACAAACACACAGATGCACCTATAACAAAGTGGATTGTGCACGCCACACACACACACACACACACACACACTCACTCACTCACTCACTCAGACTGAGCATATACAGTGGGGAAAAAAAGTATTTAGTCAGCCACCAATTGTGCAAGTTCTCCCACTTAAAAAGATGAGAGAGGCCTGTAATTTTCATCATAGGTATACCTCAACTATGAGAGACAAAATGAGAAAAAAAATCCAGAAAATCACATTGTAGGATTTTTAAAGAATTTATTTACAAATTATGGTGGAAAATAAGTATTTGGTCAATAACAAAATTTCATCTCAATACTTTGTTATAATATACCCTTTGTTGGCAATGACAGAGGTCAAACGTTTTCTGTAAGTCTTCACAAGGTTGTCACACACTGTTGCTGGTATTTTGGCCCATTCCTCAAGAGCAGTAATGTTTTGGGGCTGTCACTGGGCAACACGGATTTTCAGACATGGGAAGAAGAAACACACCATATTCCACACTTTTGGGTACTTACTTAGGTCAGGCTTACAGGGGAGGGGGGTGGCATGGGTGGGATGGGAGGGGGGTGTATTATGCATGCAATAATTATAAACGTATAAACTTTATGGTTTAATTAATTTTTGGCAAAGCAAGCTTCTGTAAGTAAGCCAACAATTGTATTTGCTTTTAACATTTTCCTTTTGCTCTACAGTACCTTTTACATAGTCTGTAATAAAACAAGCTTGCTTTTAATATCTTTTTATGATAACACTGTTATGAAATTGTATTTGCTACAATATATCTATAATTACAATACCGTTTTATTTCAAAATAAGTTGATGTTTGATAATGCTGGGTTAAGGGTTATGTATATTCTGCAGAAGCACTTACCTTAAGAGCTGTAGATGAGTAACACCTGCATGGCTCTTTTGTTTCTCTGTGAGATGCAAAGCCATCAGGAGAGTTTACTGTAGTCCAACGTTTGCTCTGATAGACAAACGTGATAAATTAGTATGACTGCCCGTAACTAATGGTAATGGTGGTAGCATGCTAAATGAAAATGATTGAAAGAGAAGAGAGTTTTAGAATACAAAAAGATTAATCCCATAAGCAGGGCCCCAAATCATTTACAAATGTCAAGCACTCACAATCACCTGATCACCTTAACACTATTATAATCACATTTTAACTAAAATAATTAAATGTTTAGTTTGTGTTGCATAAGATATTTAAACAAAACATTTGAGAAAGACGCTGAAAAGAGTTGATGATACTGCTGAAAAGGAAAGCTGTGAACATTAGCAATGTTTGTGGTTGACTTGATGACAGCCTCAGGCCAGTGTTTTGGGTGGCCATGACAATAACTTCATATGTTCCCTGCTGCCCTTTGTCATCCTCACAGTAAAAAGCAGCTTCTAAATTTAGAAATACCCAATGAGTTTGATGGAAAATTACTTTTTTTGGCTGAAATTCTACATTTTTTCCATCACCCACAAAATAAGACTGTTATGAATGACATATAGCAAATGGCCAGTATAGAAAAACAAAAATTTTTGCTTATAAAGAAATATGATGTTAGTGTTATGCTTAGGTGTCTGTAGTTTAATTAGAGGGACAGGGAAATTGAGCAGAAAGAACAATTTTATGAGAAAAGAGACATGGTAAGGCTTTCAGACAGTTAACTTTTTCCATGTTTAACCCTATAGGAAAAAGAGATGGAAAAGCAAAGACTTCTCTACCAACAGTCACGTTTACATAACAGAGGGGCTGCTGAGATGGTCCTACAGATGTTAAGTGCCTGCAGAGGTACATGTTCGTCTTTTTTGAAGCTTGAACACTTTGTCTTCATTCAACACTTTAGTCTTCATTCACTGTCCTAAAAACCTGACAAATTTTGCATTTAGAAGATATAAGCATTCAAAACGTAGTCTCTCACTTCTGCCAATATGGATCAATGATTTTGAGGACGTCACCCTGCACTTCAGCTTCTCATCAAACTTTCTGTCCAAAAAAATGCTCTCTAGAATCCAAAACGCCCCCCCCCACACACACACACACTATAAATAGGCACTGAAGCTGCGGCTGAAATCGGTTGAAATTGTCAACATATAGAATAACACTGCACGTTTTAAAGCACTTCAGTGGATCTTTAAAATAATTTTCTTTTTGTACAGGTGAGACTGGTTGCATGGTCTCTTCCACCCTAAAACTGGGTATTTCTATTCTAAATGGCGGGAATAGTGAGGTCCAACAGGTTTGTTAGCAGTCATCTGCATGGAGACATGACAGTGAATCTGACCCTAAACTAATACTCGGATGTAACAGCACTGGTAATTTACTTGCAGAAAATGCTGGACTATCTGAAAGATAAGAAAGATGTGGGTTTCTTCCTCAGTGTCCAGGCTCTAATGCGGACCTGCAGGTATATTCTGACTGGGAGCTGTTGTCATCTCACAATGATATTAGTTAAATGATTCATTAAATCAGTGTCTGTGCCTCTTTTGCAGTGTTTTGGACCTGAATGCCTTTGAGAGGCAGAATAAAGCAGAGGGTCTAGGTATGGTGTCAGAGGAGGGAACAAGTAAGTGATATGAGTGATCTAGAATCTTTTTCATCAAGATTAATACCAATATATTGTCGAAAGGAAGATCAGTTAAGTCTTATCAAATGTAATTTGCAACTATAGCATATAGAGATTCTTGAATCCATAAACATGTATACTGTCTTGTTTGGCTCCAAAACTTGAGGCCAAAATGGTATACGGCATCTAAGTATTCAGTCATCCATCTGTAATCCTACATGTCTGGTCATTCTAACATGGAAATGCACATCATTTGTTGACCAAATTTATCAGTTGAAAAAATTAATTGTAATCATACACTCTTACCCTCTCCAGATGTAATAATCTAGTCTAATATGATGTCAATAAACAGATTATGATATTGGTCATGAATAATTCCCTTTTCACTCCATGTCATCTGTTTACCGTCAACTCACCATACCTCTTTTTCCATAACTATACTTTTGTCCCCCATCTCTTTTCATCCTTCTTTCCTTTCATGGGCCTCAGACGTGAAGCTAGAACGGGGTAAATAATGCCTCTGTCCCTCTATTTTTCATTTCTCTCTTCCTGTCACTCCTTTCTGTCCCTTTATCTCTTTGAAATCATTTTTGTTTGAATTTTTGCTTTTTGGGCTTTGGAATATAATATATATATACATTTCAAGTATATATATGAATCTTATCACTTAAGGATTTGTAAAAACAACTTTCAGTCACATCACAAATGCAGATCGCAGTACGGTATATCTGAATTATTTTATGGTTTATACACGCCTATATATGAAAAAGAGTCCAGCACCACTTGTGATGAAGGGAACTGTAATAATTTTTAAAAATACCATCACGTTTCGGCCTAAGAGCCTTCCTCAGGGTATTCAACACACATAATACATAAGCATTTAAAAGCATATATCCATATTGGACATTTCAAATAAAAGATCCAAAAAGTCTCCCACTTCTTTCTTACTCAGTCAATGTTACCACCTCTTATATTCCGTTTAACCTTTTCAGTTCCAAGAAAGAAAAAAGATTACATTTTATGGTTACATTCACAAAAATGTCTTGCAGCAGGACTCTTCAGATCCTTTCTATTTATTGCATTTCTGTGTTCTGTTGTCCTTTCTTTTAATGAACGGGATGTTTCACCAACAAAACATTGGGTTATATAAATCACATTATTTGTCTTACATGTTATAAAACTCTTGATAAAAACAGGACTTTTGTTATCAGGATGATTTAAAAAATTGCCCAATAAAAGGGTATTTTGTGAAATTTGTTTTGTAGAACACACTTTTACAACTCTATTTCTTATATTACTAGCCTTTTATAAATAATTAATGGTTCATATAATTATATATAAGTAATTAATGTTCAGATAAAACAAAATATTCTGGGGGCCATGAAATGTTTGTGAAAATCCTTAAAAATCCTGGCGGTGGCTGGCAACTTTTTTTCCAAAACGCTGGTGGGGAAAGAGTTAAATATCCCATTAAGTTTAGATTATCTTTACTGTACTGTACCAGTACTTCAATATAATCACAATTTAAATGTCTTTGGAGTATATGTAGTACATGAGATAAGATCTGGATTAGTATTAGATGTTTTTTTTTTTTTAGAATTCACAAGCATATCTTAACTTTTAATATCTACTTTTTTAACTGCATTACATAGCCAATCTTCAAGTGGCTAATAGGTAAACCTTTTTACAAGGCAACCGGATTATAACTATTTGCGTGGAGAAGTGTATTTCTATCTGTAGGTTTAGAATATAATGAAGATATTAAATGTGTTCCCCTCCTTTTAACATTTATATCAAGAAATTGAATTTCATATCTACTGTAATTTATTAGAAATTTTAAAGGGGTCATATGATGCGATTTCAATTTTTCCTTTCTCTTTGGAGTGTTACACAAAACGCTGGTGGGGAAAGAGTTAAATATCCCATTAAGTTTAGATTATCTTTAAGGTACTGTACCAGTACTTCAATATAATCACAATTTAAATGTCTTTGGAGTATATGTAGTACAAAAGATAAGATCTGGATTAGTATTAGATGTTTTTTTTTTTTAGAATTCACAAGCATATCTTAACTTTTAATATCTACTTTTTTAACTGCATTACATAGCCAATCTTCAAGTGGCTAATAGGTAAACCTTTTTACAAGGCAACCGGATGATAACTATTTGCGTGGAGAAGTGTATTTCTATCTGTAGGTTTAGAATATAATGAAGATATTAAATGTGTTCCCCTCCTTTTAACATTTATATCAAGAAATTGAATTTCATATCTACTGTAATTTATTAGAAATTTTTAAAGGGGTCATATGATGCGATTTCAATTTTTCCTTTCTCTTTGAAGTGTTACAAGCTCTTGGTGCATAAAGAAGATGTGTAAAGTTGCAAAGACTAAAGTCTCAAATCCAAAGAGATATTCTTTATAAAAGTTAAGAGTCAACCACGTCCCCCTAAAACGGCTCGTTCTAACACACCCCCACATGTCTACATCACAATGTGGGAAGATTTGCCTAACACCGCCCAAATGTTCACGCAAAGAAAGAAGGCGTAACTTTTATTCTCGCTGTAGTAGTTCTCAAGCCCGCCTGCCTCTGCTCACTCAAGCCAGCCACCGCTCACTCTAGGCCGCGGCTTTAGACCGCATAAACACATTTCATTAAACCAAACACACAAAGTAAAGTTCTTTTTAGAAGCGTCATATGACCCCTTTAACCCAGCACATTTTTTGTTTAAAAATGATACAAAATCCAAAAGGGTGTATAGTAACTGTGTATAATAGTTATACACACCAACACAGAATGTGACTGAATTGTTTTTCTTTCTCCTTTTGAGTGCTGAAACAGATCTACTGTAACTCTAGAACTCTGCATTGTGTCTTATCTATAGAAAACTGGAGTTAAATTATAATAAATATATGCTGCATTTTAGTTATTTAGTCTAACAGAACTTGAATTTTTATTTTTTGCATTAATGAATTTTGTTTTTACATCGAAAAAGGTTTTAACCTTCATATGATGGCACTAAAATGCTTAAGTTTAGAATGTGTTTTGTTCCTAACAAATACGTATAACTTACCAAATCCTGTCATTGGTTATGAATTAAACCATATACGATCTAACACTGTCTTGGCTTCACCATCATACATTGGCTTGAGGTCATAATTCATCCCAAAATGGTAGGTTATGTTAACACACAGCAGTTTAGCGGTGCAGTTTAACATTATGAATTTTCTATGCAACAAATTAGCTTGAGTTATCACAGAAGCTATTTGTGAACAGATCATTCCATGCTGAAGGCTTTGAATGAAAGTGATTTTCATGAATTTAGATTTGTTTATTGACCACCTTACCTATCCAAACACAGCTGGGGTTTAGGATTGCAGTAGGTCTGTCCTGCATGCTGCAGTATCGTCTATGTTAGAGCTTAATGTTGTAATTAATCCACCTCCATGTTTGAGCCACAGTATATGTGATTATGTCAGTGTTCTTATATCTGTGTTATATCAGATATGCGCATTATTGTGTATGTGTATAGTTTATGTATATGTGTCGTTGGTGTATAAAGTGATTCCGTAATGTGTGTCTATAGAAAACTGGAGTTAAATTATGCTGCATTTTAGTTATTTAGTCTAACAGAACTTGAATTTTTATTTTTTGCATTAATGAATTTTGTTTTTACATCGAAAAAGGTCTTAACCTTCATATGATGGCACTAAAATGCTTAAGTTTAGAATGTGTTTTGTTCCTAACAAATACGTATAACTTACCAAATCCTGTCATTGGTTATGAATTAAACCATATACGATCTAACACTGTCTTGGCTTCACCATCATACATTGGCTTGAGGTCCATCCAAAAATGGTAGGTTATGTTAACACAGCAGTTTAGCGGTGCAATTTAACATTATGAATTTTCTATGCAACAAATTAGCTTGAGTTATCACAGAAGCTATTTGTGAACAGATCATTCCATGCTGAAGGCTTTGAATGAAAGTGATTTTCATGAATTTAGAATTGTTTATTGACCACCTTACCTATCCAAACACAGCTGGGGTTTAGGATTGCAGTAGGTCTGTCCTGCATGCTGCAGTATCGTCTATGTTAGAGCTTAATGTTGTAATTAATCCACCTCCATGTTTGAGCCACAGTATATGTGATTATATCAGTGTTCTTATATCTGTGTTATATCAGATATGCACATTATTGTGTATGTGTATAGTTTATGTATATGTGTCGTTGGTGTATAAAGTGATTCCGTAATGTGTGTCATTCTGTGCTGCTGTAATTCAGTCTAAGTTAAAGAAATAGTTATTATGCAAAAGGCTGTCTCATTCCATTCCCTAGTTCACAATGAAGCGAATTGTTAAATTTTGCCATTTTGTATAATTTGTTTGTGCATTGTTACTGTAGCTTTTAAAAAGAGCAGTACCATTATGAAATATTATTTTGTCCTCCATTTCTGGGTGGGACAACTTGGTCAGTGTTCTTAATACTGAACTGGGCAGTGGATTGAAACAAAAATAACTACATTTCCTGCTTATCTCTTACAGAAAAGGACGAAAATATTGCTGTTTGCACTAACAATATAACATGAGAGATTTAAGCGGTTTAATCACTCTCTTTTCCACGTACTATCTTTTTCTTCTCAGTTCTAATCAGACTGCCGCTACACTAAACTTGTGATCAGTGTCACAAAGACAACTTCACCAATGTGTCATGTGTTTCCACATATTTCCTTCCCTTCGCATAGGTGAGAAGGTCATGGCTGATGATGAGTTCACTTGTGACCTCTTCCGCTTTCTGCAGCTCCTCTGTGAGGGTCACAACAATGGTGGGTCCTGAATCTTCGTGTACAGTAAAATGCTGTTGTTTTTTACTGTAGAACACAAAGAGTGAATTTCAAGAACCAAAGTTCAAGGGAATGGTAATTGTTGTACAAATTTAATGTTTAACCATCTGTGAGTTTACTTTTACTTTAGACTTCCAGAACTACCTGAGAACACAGACAGGCAGCACCACCATCATCAATGTCATTATCTGTACAGTGGATTACCTGCTTAGACTACAGGTGATGTCATTTTACCCTTGAAAACTGACTAATTCAGAATGAAAATTTTGATATCTGCACACTTATTAGTTTGTGGATGTTTATTTTTTCTTTCCAGGAGTCTATCAGTGATTTCTACTGGTATTACTCAGGAAAAGACATAATAGATGAACCAGGCAAAAGGAACTTCTCTAAAGCTATGACTGTGGCCAAACAGGTGTTCAACAGCCTTACTGAGTATATCCAGGTACATCATCTTATTTCTTTGATCATTAACTTTCATATTCCTTTTATTTATTATATAAATTTTATGGTCTCTACATGTAACTTTTACACAACCCCTTGTGTGTTTGAATAGCTGAATGGTGGAATTTCCTCCCTAGAAAAATTTGCTCTGATTTTTTTACAGTGTTCTCAGCACATTAATTTCCTCTAAAATCATAGACTTATCTACCATGTATTTAAGTTGTCCTTCTGTCTCAGGGTCCCTGCACGGGAAACCAGCAGTCCCTGGCCCACAGTCGCCTGTGGGATGCTGTGGTGGGCTTCCTGCATGTGTTTGCCCATATGATGATGAAACTGGCTCAGGTAACCCATCTGAACTTGATTGCTCTGTTACCTACACATTTCATCTGAATGCATTAGATCACATAGTTGAGATTTTCATTCATGTATATGAAGTTGGCTTAGTGTTTTTTGTATAAATATTCTTGATTTGAGTCGTTTTTGTATCACAGTATCTTTTATGTAACATAAAAACATATTGTACAGCTTCTCAGTAGATCTACACACTTTCTCCAGTAGCAAATGTGTTTTAATTTCTACTAAAAGGGCTTATTTATTTCTTTAGTTGCTAATAGGAAATGCATGTAAATTAAGTTGTAGTAGTTGCTTATGAATAGAACTGCTTTTAATGATTAGATTACAAGCTAAATTAAAGAGCATGCTACATTCCTTTTTCAAACTTTTAACGACTGGTATGTTGGAATGTTTTACTGTTTTTACTCTCAATGCTTTACTGATTAATCAAACTGTTTTTCATATGCCGTATGCAGGGAAGAGTATGTATCATTCTTATTTATCTATTGAAGTGGTTGTATTTGAGTTTCCCCCCTTTATGTTCCAGATTCCTAAATTCAGGTGTTTGAACCCAGTTGGCCTTTCTTGACACAAAATCAAATTTTACTCTTCATTTAACATGCCAATTTCTCTTAAAATTTCTGCAAAAATGCCAAGCATGCAAACAAGTGGGTCAAACATCCTGAGAAAATGGATGGCAGTTAATATTACCCAGAAAAATGTGTTTTTAGCTTTATGTTAATTTTGTTTTGCCTCTTCTACAATTCTGCCTTTGGTGTGATGTCTTTTGTTTCATCATCTCTTGTGTGTATGGAGTGTTTTTGTTTCTAGTAATTAACCCCTGTTATTGTTACTGCATGCATTAACCTACTTTAAATGTTACAGTTTTTTAGATTATCCTCAACCAGTCTGATAAGGTAACGTTTCTTATAAAGATGCTCATGTACTTATTTTGTGATCATACCCTTATACAGCAGTTTTCCCCTCTTTTTTTAAGAATCACATTGCTATAATCGCATTTGTTTTTTTTACATTGTGTATTAAAAAAACATTATTTAATTAAAAATGTATATTTTATATATTCTTTTAGTTTTATAAATTATAAGTTTTGTCAATTTTTTTTATAAAAGCTGCTGATTTAGATTATATATGTTATGGTACAGCTAATATGTCATTCTGTTTTCTTGTAGGATTCCAGTCAGATTGGTCTTCTGAAAGAGTTGTTGGACCTTCAGAAAGATATGGTGGTCATGTTATTGTCTCTGTTGGAAGGTATAAAGAAAATTTTGCATTAATGTTCATCAGTTTTTACATCATTCAGTCTAGACCTGATTCCACTGTATGACTCTGTATTTGACAGGTAATGTTGTAAATGGCACCATTGCTCGCCAAATGGTGGACATGCTAGTGGAGTCATCCAGCAATGTAGAAATGATCCTTAAATTCTTCGACATGTTCCTCAAGCTGAAGGACATTGTTGCGTCTGATGCGTTCCGCGACTATTTGACAGACCCTAGAGGTTTGATATCCAAGAAGGATTTCCAAAAAGCCATGGACAGCCAGAAACAGTACACACCTGCGGAGATCCAATTTCTATTGTCCTGCTCTGAGGCAGATGAGAATGAGATGATTAATTACGAGGAGTTTGCCAATCGGTTCCAAGAGCCAGCGAAAGACATTGGTTTTAACATTGCGGTGCTGCTAACCAACCTCTCTGAACATGTTCCTCATGATACCAGGTTGCAGAACTTCCTTGAACAAGCTGAGAGCGTTCTGAACTATTTCCGCCCATTCTTGGGTCGCATCGAGATAATGGGCGCCAGCAGGAAGATCGAGAGAATCTACTTTGAGATTAGTGAAGTGAATCGTAAGCAATGGGAAATGCCTCAAGTCAAAGAGTCCAAACGGCAGTTCATATTTGACGTGGTCAACGAAGGTGGCGAATCGGAGAAGATGGAGATTTTTGTCAACTTTTGTGAGGACACCATCTTTGAGATGAATATCGCTTCACAGATTTCAGAGCAGGATGAGGAGGAGAAAGAAGAGAACGATGAGGAGGAACCCATAGGAGGAGGTGGCGGAGATGAAGAGGGTGGTGGAGAGGAGGGCCAGCCAGAATCAAGCTCCGCCTTTGCTGATTTCATCCAAAGCATCATGAATTTCCTGGGCATGTTTAACTTTAGGAATATTCGCAGACAGTACCGTAGGCTCAGGAAGATGACCATCAAGGAAATTGTGGTCAGGATTGCTACCTTCCTATGGACAATCCTCATGGGCATACTCCATTTCATTTATAGTGTGTGTAAAGGTTTCTTCTTGCTCATCTGGCATACACTTTTTGGAGGTGGTTTAGTTGAAGGGGCCAAGAACATCACCGTCACCGAGTTGCTGGCCAGCATGCCGGATCCCACACAGGATGAGGTGCATGGAGACCTACCGGGAGAACCAAGGGGCGGAGAGGCGCAGGATACAGGAGGTATAACAGACTCAATGGAAGCAGGAGGGGGAGAGGAAGAGGATGAGGATATCCAGGAAAAAGATGGTGGGAAGATTCCTGGTATCGATACACCTGGTGGACTTGGAGATATGGGTGACACGACCCCTGTGGAGCCACCGACTCCAGAGGGCACTCCATTACTGAAAAGGAAAATGGTATGGTGTTTATTCAGCTGGGTTCCTTGTGTTCCTTCACCAATCTTCTACACAAAGATTGTTAATTGTATGCGTCATGTTGGTCCTTGTTTTTTTTTATGCTGCAGCAGCCAGAAGCAGGAAGTGAGCAACCTCCTATTGAAGAACCTCTCCCTGAGCCTGAGAAAGCAGAGTGAGTATCTCCCAATTGAAGGGAAAACAGGACATTAAATTGAATTTTTCTAGATGTATTTACCATTTTAATGACCATCTTCCGTGTGTAACAGCATTGAGAATGGAGAGAAGGCTGAGAAGGAAGCAGAGGTCAAGCCTGAGACGACACCAGAAGAGCCAAAACCTGAGAAAGCCACCAAAGCCAAGAAGGAAAAGAAATCAGCCAAGGGGGCAGGATTTGAGCTCTGGAATGAATTGGATGTTCAAAGAAATAAATTCATGGTAGGAGAAATATATATTTTTCTTCTAAATCTTGAATCTATGAGTTTTAGTTACGATTTACAGGTTTTGATTTGCTGTTCATCGCCACTTCCATCTACAGAACTGTTTGTCCCGCAACTTCTACAACCTTCGTTTCCTGGCTTTGTTCATCGCCTTCGCCCTGAACTTCATTCTTCTCTTCTACAAGGTCGGAAAACCTATTTTAGATTTTCACACAAATTATCCAATTTTAATAAGTGGTTTATTTGGATTTCTAGGCTTGTTTATATGTCCTTTTGTTTACATGTTTAATTTAATTCAATCAAAATGGCGTGCCTCACAATAATTTTATTTTAAAACGCACATAGATGTAAAAATAAAATCTAATGTTCCTGTCTTTTTTTTTTTTCTTTTCCCCAGGTATCTGATACTCCTCCGTTTACTGATGAGTTTGACGGCTCAGGTATGTTTGAAAGCTCTGGGCAGTTTGAAGGCTCTGGGGAGGACTTTGAGGGCTCTGGTGGAGAGGATGAAGGCGATGATGATGAGGAAGGTCCTGTGTATTTTTTCCTGGAAGAGAGTACCGGATACATGCAGCCCACTCTGACCTGCCTGGCCATTGTGCACACCATCATCGCTTTCTTATCCATCATTGGATACAACTGCCTCAAGGTTTGAACCACTAGATTTATATTTTAGTGCTTGAACTTGTCATTATCAGACTTGAGTTATCATGATGTCGTGGTCTGTTAGATTCCACTGGTCATCTTTAAGAGAGAGAAAGAGCTGGCAAGAAAGCTGGAGTTTGATGGCCTTTACATCACTGAACAGCCAGAGGATGATGACATCAAAGGCCAGTGGGACAGATTGGTGCTAAACACACCGTAAGTGTGCAGAAAAGTTCAGTTAGATTCTGTTTTGAGGTCAAACTGGTTTTGCCCATATGTGGGCCCTAATTTATGTCTCTTTAATGCTCTAGGGTGTTAGGATGGACTAATAAGTGTGTGTTAGCAGACCCAGCCAGCTGTGGTCATAGTTTTTCTTAAAAAAAAAAAATGTAATTAAAACTCTTTATCATTGTTTTAGCTCCTTTCCCTCCAACTACTGGGACAAATTTGTTAAGCGAAAGGTAAATCAATATTCTTTCTGATCATTGGTGTTTAGGTTTAAAATTAGTGTGTTTATGAGGCCATGATGTTCTTGTTTCCTTTGGCAAGGTTCTGGATAAATACGGAGATATTTATGGACGTGAGCGAATTGCAGAGCTGCTGGGTATGGACCTGGCATCGCTGGATGTCAGCAAACAACAGACAGACAAGAAACCCGAAGAGCCAGACAACTCTATGCTTGCATGGTATTAAAAATACATTACAAGTGACATAATTCTGTGACATTTTAAGATATTAATTTGTGGTTACATGTTATTTTTTTGCCACTAGTGGCACCAAACAGAATTGCAAAAATACAGATTTTTCAAAGATGTTTGAAATGCTCCTCCTGTATGCAATTGGTCAGCCAAACACATAATCCCTAAAACTACACCACTGGTCAAAGCAGTGTTTTTATAGGAGATCAAGTATCAGTGTTGGGGGTAACTCATTACAAGTAATGCGAGTTACACAATCAGATTACTTTTAACTAGTAAAGTAATGCATTACTTTTTTAATTTACAAGAAAAGATCTGAGTTACTTTTTCAAAAAAGTAATGCCATTTACTTTGTTTTCCCGTTTATTGACTGACAGCTCTCCTGTCCCCATATTGGGAGAAATCAGAAGTACAGAGGCATTGTGTGCGCTGTGTGAACATGATGTTACTGTAGTTCTAGACTAAATGTAAATGTGCATTAATTCATCCCACTCACAAAAAACAGATTTAGTATTCATCAAAATTAATTAAAACTGACGCAATATGTAAATGCGACGCAAACCTGCAATAATTAAATGTTAAATAACACAAATGTATCTAATCCCATTTTATTAACCAATATCTTTGCTGCTGACCTTTGATGATCCAGTTCAACCATACTAATAAGCAAAAATGACTTTAGAGAAACTAACAATTGTGCTTTGTTTTTTTATTGCTGAAGAGTGTTTCTTTTCCTGCGTTCTACTGTACAGACGTGAATTTACTTTTCCTTCAGCCTGAGGTTTATTCATTACACTTTTTGGTGTGAAAGGGCTTTTATATTTGCTATAAATAGAACTTCTTATATTAAAAACAATCAAGCCCTGCTTATATTTAAAAAGTAACGCGAAAGTAACGCAAAAGTAATATAACGCATTACTTTCCATAAAAAGTAACTAAGTAACGTAATTAGTTACTTTTTTTAGGGAGTAATGCAATATTGTAATGCATTACTTTTAAAAGTAACTTTCCCCAAAACTGTCAAGTATTAGATTTTCGTTCCATATTATCTTTTAGGCTCACTGCCATTGACATCAAGTATCAGATCTGGAAATTTGGAGTTGTGTTTACAGACAATGTAAGTCATTTTTTCTTCAGGTGTTAAAATCTGCAGTATTTTGTAAAATCGCAGACTTTGCAAAACAAAGTTCAAGTCAAGTGGGCTCATGTGTTTTGTTTTGTTTTGTTTTTATTTACAGACTTTCCTCTACCTGGTGTGGTACACAGTTATGTCACTTCTTGGACATTACAACAATTTCTTCTTTGCTTGTCACCTGCTGGACATCGCAATGGGTGTCAAGACCCTGCGTACAATTCTTTCCGCAGTCACACACAACGGAAAACAGGTACAGTCAGTACAACAAAACTCAAACTGGTTCTGAAAATCTGAACTTACACACACTGTTGGCTTGTTTCAGCTGATGATGACTGTGGGTTTGCTGGCTGTGGTTGTGTACCTCTACACTGTGGTGGCCTTTAACTTCTTCAGGAAGTTCTACAATAAGAGCGAGGATGAGGACGAGCCGGACATGAAGTGTGACGATATGATGACGGTTGGTCACTGCATTATAAAACACTATTGGTGTCAAATTGCCTTTTTTTCTCCTTCTCTAATAATGTCTTTATGAGTTGTACAGTAACAAACATTTTGTAAAACCTTTTGTTGGGGATTGCTCATTTTTTTTCTGCACTTCTCCCCTAACCAAACACCTGCTGTGTAATACAACAAAACTCAAACTGGTTCTGAAAATCTGAACTTACACACACTGTTGGCTTGTTTCAGCTGATGATGACTGTGGGTTTGCTGGCTGTGGTTGTGTACCTCTACACTGTGGTGGCCTTTAACTTCTTCAGGAAGTTCTACAATAAGAGCGAGGATGAGGACGAGCCGGACATGAAGTGTGACGATATGATGACGGTTGGTCACTGCATTATAAAACACTATTGGTGTCAAATTGCCTTTTTTTCTCCTTCTCTAATAATGTCTTTATGAGTTGTACAGTAACAAACATTTTGTAAAACCTTTTGTTGGGGATTGCTCATTTTTTTTCTGCACTTCTCCCCTAACCAAACACCTGCTGTGTAATCCAACACATCTCTCGCTCTCTCTTCTCAGTGTTATCTGTTCCACATGTACGTGGGTGTGCGGGCAGGTGGAGGTATAGGAGACGAGATTGAGGACCCAGCAGGGGATGAGTATGAACTCTGTCGGGTGGTTTTCGACATCACCTTTTTCTTCTTTGTCATCGTCATCCTGCTGGCCATCATTCAAGGTGAGACTTATGTTTCTATTCAACTTGGCCTAGCAAATCTACCGCATTAAATTATACATTTATGACTGGCTATGAAATAAAATTTTCTGGATTAGATTGAAAACACTGCACTGCAATTCAATGCGTGTTTGTCTGCACAGGTCTGATCATTGATGCTTTTGGTGAGCTGAGAGACCAGCAAGAGCAAGTAAAAGAAGACATGGAGGTACTGAGATCTTTACGGTTCAATAAAGAAAAATACATATTACGTTTTTAAATGCTTAGCAATGTATCTGCTTTTCCGCTTTGCATTGCCAGACCAAATGCTTTATATGTGGTATTGGGAGTGATTACTTTGATACAACTCCACATGGCTTTGAGACGCATACTCTTGAAGAACACAACCTGGCCAATTACATGTGAGCGATTCGGTTTTCTGCCACCTTTCTTATGTTATACAATCTCTCCATCTTCAGACATCTTATACAGTCTCTCTCTCTTCATTAGGTTCTTCCTGATGTACTTAATCAACAAGGATGAAACCGAGCACACTGGGCAGGTAAGATGTGTCACAATGTTCATAATTCATAAATATGAAAAGTGATCTAAATATAATATGTGTGTTTGACAGGAATCATACGTGTGGAAGATGTACCAAGAGAGATGCTGGGATTTCTTCCCTGCTGGAGACTGCTTCAGAAAACAATATGAAGACCAGCTTGGATAAATGTCTTTCTGTGTTGTTCGTAGCCTTTAACAGTAGTATGATGTTTAAATTGTGACAATCCATGTTATATGTAAAATTACACAGTAATAATGTTATTGACTTGCACAATACCAGATCATTATACTCGTATACACTCAAAGTGCATGCTATTTATTCATAGTAAGTTTTTTTTGGAGGGTAATTTTTAAGTATCTGCTCATTTAAAATATTCATGTGCCTAAGACCTGTTCTAATGATTCTTTAGCGTGTCACAATCTTGATTTCATAAATTTGAAGATGTTAATGTACTTGATGTTCTTGCAGTTTAAGCATCCCACTTCCAGATGAGCTCAAACATCAAAATCTACTGTGAAAAAAATAAAAAAATAATGATTTTATCACAGACATTGTGAATGATGTGAATTTGAATGTTTTTATTCAGAAATTGTAAAAGCATTACATTAAGCATCATATTTGTCTTCATCTAATAATCTTAAAATAGCAAATTCAAGTCTCAAAAGTATGTTGAATGTCAAAAATGTGGCACTTTATCAGAGTACTACAGATGAGCAACAAGCTAAAAGTGCAAAAATAAATCCTAATGAAAACCGAATAGATCATTAATCAAGATACATATGCTACCAACATTGTTTAATTTGAAGATTTCAGGTGCCTCTTTAGGGCCTTTTACGATATGGTATGATAAAGATACTATACATTAAAAACAAATATATATATATGTCTAGAAAAACAGAATAATCTAAAAATAACATTTCAGAGCAGCTGAAGTGTAATTCCTGCAAATATATATGAAACTACACTAATAATTACAAATAGAATCACAAATAACACTCCGCTAAATAATCAGATAATACATGGGTGTGTAGGTGATGGGATTTCCCCACCAGTATGCAAATCAGATTCTAGAATTTACTTTGTACTAGGTATAAATGTTATCACAGACACATCTTACACTTTGATATAACAGTCACTGCTGGCAAAAACGCTAATCTTATAGAAGCATTCCTTCCAGCGACCCTAAAAACATGACTACTATGCTGCAACTCCACCTGACCTATTACAACAAAAACCAACTCCAAACTATGTAAAACAAACAAAAAAAGAGCACTATTTCAATTATAAACACTACATTACCCTGCTTAAAAGAAGCAACTGAATGTTTATCATTCCTTGTTTTGAGTTGATACAAAAAAAAGATTTCAAAATGCCAATACTAGATTCGACTGGGATTCATCATTATATAACACATGCAAAACCCTTTTACACTTGGAAATATTTTTCTTTTCAATCAAGATTCTAATTTCAAAGATAAACTCTCAATTTTAATTGCCTCAGATAAAGATGAAGATTTAGACTGGAATATCCACTTGCGATTGATCTTGGGTTTGTGAGGTTTCGGCAGATCCAGGTATGGTGGAGGCTGATGAGCTGTGAGCTGGGATTGAGAGGATGCTTTCGCTGTCAGTGCTGGACTGGGACACTGTCTTGTACTCGCGCACAGGGCAGGCACGCTCTGTGAAATTGGGTTTGAAGCCGTTCTCCAGATCTTTAGGCATGGACAGCCATTTCTGTATGACAAAAAAAATTCATTCACACATTACCTCTTTACCACTATTCAAGGATGGTACACGATTGAAAAAATAATAACTGTTGCTTACCTCAACATTGCCATTATAATTGTCAAAAAGGGCTGCAAAGTAATTGCTTACATTTCGTCCTGCATTTGGTACCACTGGTATTAAAATGATTCTTAACCTAAGGAACATTACACATCAAATTATCATAAATAAAACACTTCTATTGAATTAAAAGATACTGTGGAAAATTAAAATGCAATGTTTAAAATAAAGAAAAAGGGTTTCAGACCTCTCGCTATGAACAAGCAAGCAGGAGAGTATGATGAGAATTATTAGGGCTCCCGCTATATACAGCACCAGTGACGTCCCAGACATGTTACTCGGACTCTCTGGGGAAAAGAGTTGTCATTAAGGCCACTGCTAAAGATTTCATAATTGTTTTTTCAATCCAGCAAAATCTTTGCAAACATATGTTTATGCTTTTGTACAGTAAAAAAAGTTACATATTGCTCCTTTAACTGACAGTGGGCCTGTAAATACCACCCTTGCAGTCTTGGCCACTTGAGACTTTGCACTCGACTGTCCCAGTTTCAGTGTTCAGTGCCCCTTCTGACTTCTGAGTGGTATTTGAGGCCAAGCTTATCCTATCCCATCATCTTTCATGTGTATTTTGTAAAAGGTTTGCAACATTATCACTTAATCACAATTACATAGGCTCAACTGAACAGACATTTTTAAGTATTGAAAATCAAAATGTGCAAGTAATGAAAAAACTTGCATTTTTACAATACTACACAGTACATCATATGAGTCAACAAGTGGTCAAGTGCAAAGACTGCAAGATATTTGGACAGGCCCTGGTACAACCAGTGCGTCATGTATATTAACCATCAAACATGAAACTGGTTGTGGAAGGATTAAAACAAATTCCTCACTTGCAACATAAAAAAAGCATCCTGATCCTGTCAGAGGTGATGCATTACGGAAAGCATGAAAATACAATGTGCTGCAGAGTGTGAGCGCACGCACGGGCAGAGAGAACTTGTTCTGATTGGCTGTTCTCACGAGGCGTCGAGAAAGCGCTTCTTCATCCTTTTCATTTGCAGCATACTACTAGGCAGATAAAGCGCTGAGAGACTTGTAATACAGATAAGATAAGTTACCTGTGTTATTGTTGGCCTTTAAAGATCCCCAGTAGACAGGCTCACTCCAGTCGCTCCAAAACATGGACTCTCCGCAGGAAGACCCTATTCGAGCCCTGACCTGGAACTCATACCGCTTTTTTGAGGGAAACGGCAAACTGAAGGAGGTTATGTGGCCTGGAGTGGTGTTCTAGGGAAGAGAAATGTTAATTGTGCCGCGTGTTTGTGTTGTTTGGTGTTCAGACGACCACAAGGTGAGAAGCATACTATGACAATTTATACAACAGTTAACTTACGGTCCTCGAAATTGATTAGTCGTCAAGCACTGGGATTTTCTCTTTTATCTCAGCAAATCACTTTACCATTTAATAAGGAGTTCCAACAAGATATGGCATAGTAACAATGTCTTGTTCTTTTTTAAGTGCAAATGCCTCTTATTATTATTTTTGGACGTATCTCTTCGCATGTTACGTAATTAAGCCGATAGGTGGCGACAAGTGACTTGTCTTTTTCAACAGCGATTAATACAGGGGGAAAAAAGTGACATTTTGTTACGAGTCACTGAATCATTTACTCAATCGATACATAAGTTCAAAACCCCGCTTCAAACCCTTGTCCAAATACCCACACTTGCTGTCTTGGCCATTTGAGAGAGCGTGCGCACGACATGAAGTAAGTCCGCAAGACTGTCCCAGGTCTTAAAAACGCCGAGATCTCGCGAGAGGTCATGGAAACCTTTCCAATGTATGTTAAATATTAATGATAATTAGATATTACATATAATTTGGTAGTAAAACAGAGAGTTGCAGGTTTTATTGGTGCAAATGAGTAGTAGTGATATTTATTTTGTACATTTGCAACTGCTTTTTATCACTTAATTAGAAGCAGCACAAAATTAAATTGTGTCATCTGTTATAGGGACTACTGAGACATTTATAAGTTGATTTTAAATGCAAAGTATTGAAAGTAAAAATAAATCTCTGTAAACACTTGCATTTTTACAACACTATATGTGCGTCCCATCAGATAATGAAAAGTTCTACACACACTTGTGGTCTTCATGCTCACTTGAACACTTGGACCAAATACAGGAAATACTTCATAAAAGTGGTCAAGTGCAAAGACCGCAAGTGAGGGTATTTAGACAAGGCAAAAGAGGGCAGTAGTTGCTTTGGTGTCGTTTGGAACTGAATCAAAGACGAAAAGGGTTTTTCAAGCATCAATACAATAAAAGTATAATACGGCTTTAACGAAAGAATGAGAATGTGAAAGAATTAAAGAAGGTGTTCTGCTTAATTTCATCTTTTTCTGAGCAAAAAAAAAAAAAAGACCATCATTCAGTGTAACAATACTAGTGTAAATACCAAAAAACTTGTCTGGCATATTTAGAACAAGAATCATCAGAGGACATTAAAAAACTCTATTAAAGGTTCACACACACAAACACACAAAGTAATTTGAAATTTTTTTTATTAATCGTAATTTTAAATCTTTGCTAATCTTTGCCACTCTCCTTTAAACAAGTAGGTATTACCCATTTGTCAGCAAGAAGTTTTAAATCATTTAACGTATAATACAATTTAGTATGATCACTTATTCTTTTATATTTAATAAGCGCATGTCAGAATAAGTATGTTGTTTCATTTTTTTTTACATAAATACATCTGAGACTGAATGGCGATGGAACATTATTTCACCCATATTTTGACATTTTTTCACAAAAGTTATTTGAAATCGTTAAAGTAGACACTTTAGTTGCATTTGATATGCTTTCTATAAACCCACTTTTGTCCATTTATTTTGATGTGGACATCGCTAAAATGCTGTTGATTTCAATGTCAGCAAATGCTTCTCATAATAAATCAGTAAGCCATTAGAGGCCATATTAAATTACTATACAATGTCAGAGTTTAGTTTTATCAAATTAATTTCATACCTTCCAGGCATTGTTGTCTGTCCTGTAACGAATTTCACTCTCAATGCAGACGTTCCTTGTAATATTCCAGTACAGCCACAGTGCAACATCTTTTTTCTCCACCACAGACAGGTTGAATGGAGGATAAAGCTTCACTGATTAACAACACATATAAAGTATCAATCCATCAGCCGGTCATTTCCATATAATTATTTGCAAGTCATATTAAATATGAATAATTTCTAATACCAGATGCTTTCATGTTTTCATGTTTCTGCTCTGTCACCAAACTGCCGTTGTCACTGTACAGCCATGTGTTTAAAGTATTAAACCGTTGTGGGTTTTTGTAGGTTAAAATGCAGCCCACGTTAACACCTTTAATCTTGAGATATTTAGGACAATCCAGAGTTTTGTTATGTGAAAACCTAAGAGAAATCACATGCTAATGTCAGTCCTGAAATGTTTATCCAAAAATGCAGGTTTTTCTATTTTGTTGAACATACGCACTTGCTCTTGAAACTGTAACTTTGCTCATGCTCACTCCACGTGCAATTAACATAGTCCAGGTTTATGATAAGGCAGTTTATTTCTGGGTAAAGAAGAGAGAAAGTTAACATTTAAATTCATCTTTAAAAGAACCTTATTTTATTTTTAATTCTAATGTACATAATATATAAATGACAGCTTGTAATGCATGTAGTTTGTCAGTAGAGGATGCTCAGCCGGTGAAGACTGGAAAGAAACGTATACATACAGGAAATATGTATGTTTTCAGTCAAAAACAATATTTTATACCGTCTTACTGATTAAAATTCAATTGTAGTATTACATAAGAATTCTTAGAATATTTTGATTTAGTCATTGTATGAAAAACTGTAACAAAAATGTGGTAAGCTCATGTTGCGTGTGTGAATCATGGCCACAGACCAGCCATTTTGGAAGGCAAGCAACTGAACATTTGTCAGCTCTTCAGTAATATGGAAATGTCACCTCTGCTGATGAAACAATCTCTGCCGCCAGACTTTTTAGCCCCTATATATGTTAACATATTACATTTTAACATCTTAACTGTTGTAGAACCACATACTTCGGTAGTTTTAGAGAGCATATAAAACCACAAAAAGGGGAAGAAATGAATCAAAAGCCAACAAACCCTACTGTTTTGTTTAATAGTTTCGAAATTAATCCTTTAAACCTTTTGTTTTTTAATACTAGGTATTTTAGGCAACATGATATCAAATCAAAATAATAAGGGAAAAAATAAATTTCATTTCAGAATGGTGTAGTTGTAAAATACTCACTTGGCTGGAATGCTGAAAATGCAAATGAAGGAATGTTCCCAAAGAAAAGACTGACTAAAAATAATATCATCTTGGACAGGTCACATAGCGCACTTGTTGTTTTAGGTTTGTTTCAGTCTTCCCTTTTCTAGCCTAAATGTATCTGCTCTCTGTGTGGGCTGGCGTATGTGTGTGAGAGCTTCCTGTTCAAGAGAAGCCACATTTTGCTGATTGCCTGTTATAAAAAGAAAAAAATGCTACATTTGTGTATGAAAGAAAATGGGCATTACAATTTTTTTAGAACATTTTATCTTGCGTTTACATAACACATATTGTTATAAGAAACCTAAAATATGCTATAGTGATATTTAAGCAATAAACATATATTCTAGCCTTTAGTTAGACATTATATAACAATCAGGTACAGCAAAATAACTGATCCACATAAGAAATTATTCTAAACAATCTTGTGTCTCAAAACTAGTGTGCTATCATATAGTTGGCGACCATATCTTTACATTTCAGCAGAGAAATTTATTACTAAAGAAGATGAACTGTTAAATAAACAGATTATGAATTTATATATATATATTTTTTGCATCACATGGGAGATACTATGATGAATCACTATTACTTTACATTTTTTGTGACATTTTAAATGTTTTAGTGCTACAAACTTTTTTGTGTATCAATAGCATATCATACACTCAAGTAACTTTTAATTGAGCAAATAAAAGAGTTATTATTCATTTAAACAAATGGTGGGTGAGTATGCAGCAGATTTTCTGCTAGATTAAACCTTTAATGCTCATCATGGCAAGCCTCCCACACAGAAATGCTGACTTTACAACAGCACCCAATGCAGAGGTTGCATTAACGGATTTTTTTTTATTTCACAATGTCAAATGCATCAGAGTTTTAAATGACAAAAGAGAGCTCTAAAGGCAGTGTAGGGTTACTGAAGGATAGGCTGGATGCTTCCTACGCCAGTTGCAGAAGGGATGGTAATATATCCGAATACTCTCCACTATCGTAGCGCTCCTGCTCCGGGTCTGCATTTTGGTGCAGGCTCTGCTGCTGCTGTGTAACTGCACAAACACAATATAGTGAAAAAAACCATAAGTGTAAGTTCTGAATTCATGTGTGGGTTCGGGACGGTGTGTGAGAGGGAAGCGTGGGTGTATATGTGTGTACCTGTGTTGGCGTGAGGTAACGTGTTTGCTTCATTCTGCCTTCTCTGTTTGCTCTCGGTTTTTGTGTTGGAGTCTTTAACAGCAGAGATGTGGCAGTCAGGGGTAAAGATCTACCATAAACATGAAACCAAACATGTCAGATCATACATAAGCTTGTTAACTATAACTGAAGCAGTGTGGTTTGTAATAGCATCTGTGTTGTATTTTTCAATGATGTTGTAAGTCAGACCTTGTTGAAATTGTCCAGGTCTGGTGAGGGTGGAGAGCATGAGCGGATCGCTGCTAACCTGGAGTCAATCAGTGCCAGTGGATTAGACACATAATTTCTGTTATAAAGAGAAGAAGGGGAGTGTAATATTCGGGCTGAACATTTAATCAAAATGTTTTAGTGTGATAGTGTATGCGCCGTGTGTTTTAGAGTGAATCACAGCACTGCGTTTATTTATACAGTATGCGAGCTGCTCAGGATAACAGTGTTTTCAGTGTCTCAGAGCAACTTGGTTTGCAGTAAATGCTGCTTCATATGATCTCCATCTCTGCAAAGTGCAGTTAGTTTGGGTTGCTTGCATTTGAAAATGCAATACACCAAACATTTTAGCGGATTTTTAATGAGAAGCATTTAGAATCTGTTGCCAATGAAGGAGAAGCTGTAAATCTGCGGTTTTTCACCAAAATAAAAGATTTTAGGCATAATGTTTTAAAGGGGACATCGGATGCCCATTTTCCACAAGTTGTTATGATTCTTTATGGTCTTCATGAAATGTCTGCAACATACTTTGGTTAAAATTTCTCAATGGTCGTGTAAAACAACACCCTTTTTACCTTGTCAAAAACAACTCGGTTCACAGTGACCCGTTTTGGTGCATGTCTCTTTAAATGATAATGAGCTACTGCTCACTCCACCCCTCTACCATTTTTTTTTGTGTGTGTATATATTCTTTTTTGTAAAACTGATCCTCTGCGTCCTCAGTGGCTCTGATGTTGGGAGAAAATGAAGACGCTTATGTTCACTTTTACATCCAACTACAATACACCCGCATTGCTTATGAGACGTTGTCACTACCGGGTGTGCCTCACACGTCCTGAAAAGTGAAGCTGCGGGAAAGTGAAGTTTGGGCGGGAGTTTGATACCGCGGCTCCACCTCACAACACTACTGCGCAGACTGGCTCCAAACAAATCTCTACTGCGCAGACTCTGGCTCCAAATGACGTCATTTACTCAAGATGGCAGCGGCCATACTGAGATGCTTTGGCTTCACTTTTATATAGTGGAAGGAATAGGAGATGCGTCGTCCATCTTTTTTTACAGTCTATGGTCGCTACAGCTGCTCGAGCGTGGAGAAAATGGCCGACAGAGTCCAACTGGCTGAGGGCTGAAATACGCTAATATAGCGGTCGTGGGCGGAGCCTGAGCAGTATGACATCAAACTGCTCAGAAAATCAAAATGGCTTGATAATTGAGACTGATTAGGTTTTTTGAGTGGATTTTATCATTGTAGGGTGGTTGTGTCCACACACTGCTAAGACACATTTATATGCAAACACCATGTAAAAATGAATTTAGCATCTGATGTCTACTTGAAGATAAAGAAACAAATATTATTATTGTAATTTTACAGATCTACTGTAAAATAAAAAAATGTATTCTATTATTTTCTTAGACTAAATTTTTATTTTAGAGTGAAATAGTCTTAAAGTAAAATTTCTTATTTTATTGTCATATTTATGTATAATCATAATTTTTGGCCAAACTGATCAGCCCTAAAAATAAGCACAACAAATCTGGCAAACTGCATTTTAAATCACAATTAAAAAAAAAAATTATCAGAAAAATCGCAATTAGATTTTCCCCTCAGTTGTGAAGCCCTATGAAAATAATTGAGTTACTGATAAAACAGAACAGGGATCTGTTATAATTATAAAATAAATGCCACACATGATCAGTTTGCTAGCTAACCTTTCTGAGGGTATTTCCTCAGACTCCTGGGCAGCTGGGTCATCCAGCAAAGTCAACGCCACCTCCATGGAGGGCAGAGTCGGGGCGGCGGGAGATACAAATGTGGTGTGAGTTGCGGGAAGGGTTTCTGTCACTGGCTCTCTGTAAAACCGAAAACACAAATGACAGTGGAAAATAGACTGTAAAACCCTGAAAAGTACTTTGTTCCTTTTTTATTTTACCCAGTAAAGGAGTACGTTTAAAAACCTCTAATTATACAAAATACAAGAGTTCTATACAAGAGTTCTGTAGAGGATGAAGACTACAGATGCACTGCTGCTCTCTAACCTGTCAGGCTCAGGTGTGGGATCCAGCAAGTGGGTGATGTCAGACATGATCATGCCATTTGAGTACACGTCAGCTGGTGACACATCCAGCTTCCCAGAAACCCACAGAGATGTCACTTACTTTCAATATGACAGAAATCAAGCTGCTTTTATTACTTATCGGCATCGTGTTAGGTGAAGAGAGTCAAGAATTCAAACTTAGAAAAATAAATTAGATTAAACAAAGATTTTAGCATGCATCTCTTGCAACGAAGGGATCTCTTCTCTTGTAGGGGGGAAGTGGTAAGGGTGGGATTCACACTGAAGGAACGGGCGTATTTCGGTGCGGACTGAAACTCCCCAGATTTGTCGATCATGGGGCTGTTAGTGTGGAGAAAGGAAATGTAATGTGAGAAGAGATAGCTGAAATTGCAAATAATCACATTTCTCACTGACTATGAAGACATTTTGTGTACTTTAAGTGAATAAACTTACAGTCTTCTTTTGCAACCTTTTATCCCATTTGACTGAACGATGTTGATGATGAACTTTATAATCTGAAAAGGAGTGACAGGATAGGAGAGTTTTGTATAGTGATTATCAATATATATATATATATACAGTGGGTACGGAAAGTATTCAGACCCCCTTAAATTTTTCACTCTTTGTTATATTGCAGCCATTTGCTAAAATCATTTAAGTTAATTTTTTTTCCTCATTAATGTACACACAGCACCCCATATTGACAGAAAAACACAGAATTGTTGACATTTATGCAGATTTATTAAAAAAGAAAAACTGAAATAACACTATATAGTTTTCAAATGTGTTTTTCATTTACCTTGCGTATGATTTTGTGCTGCTGCTGATAGTTCTATCTTAATGAGTCCAGTTCTCTCCACAAGTTCTCATTATCCCTTCAGGAAAGAATAACGGTTAAAAGAGTTAGTCATGGCAGATAATTGAATGTTTAAATGCTATTGGCATTGACCTACAGTACCATTCAAAAGTTTGGATTTTATGGATAGTATGTATGCATGTATGAATATAGTATGTATGTATGGATTTTTTTTTGAAAGAAATGTATACTTTTATTCAACAAGGATGCATTCAATTCAAAAGTAACAGTAAAGACATTTATTTAAAAAAAATATTTTGAACTTTCTATTCATCAAAAACATTCTGAACAAAACAGCACTTTTTTTTTTTTTTTTTGGGAGCAGCAAATCAGCATATTAGATTGATTTCTGAACAATCATGTGGCACTGAAGACACTGGAGTAATGGCTGCTGAAAACTCAGCTTTTCCATCACAGGAATAAATTACATTTGTATACATTTTAAAATATAAAACAGTTGTGTTAAATTGTAAACATATTTCATAAAATAAGCGGGGAAGTCGTGGCCTAATGGTTAGAGAGTCGGACTCATAACCCAAAGGTTGCGGGTTCGAGTCTCATACCGGCAGGGATTGTAGGGGGGGGGAGTGAATGTACAGCGCTCTCTTCCACCTTCAATACCATGACTGAGGTGCCCTTGAGCAAGGCACCGAACCCCCAACTGCTCCCCGGGCGCCGCAGCATAAATGGCTGCCCACTGCTCCGGGTGTGTGTTCACGGTGTGTGTGTTCACTGCTGTGTGTGTGCACTTTGGATGGGTAAATGCAGAGCACTAATTCTGAGTATGGGTCACCATACTTGGCCACATGTCACTTCACTTTCACTTTCACTTTCATAATATTACTGTTTTTACTGTGTTTTTGATCAAATATATACAGCCTTGGTGAACACAAGTAATATTTATAAAATCTTTTTTAATGTTTTTGAATGGTATTTGAAGTGACATATTTGTGTAAAACATAGGAAATATTAGGAATTTTAAAACGGATAGTTCCAGTCCTCGATTCTGATTGGTTGAGCAGCGTTCGAAGCTGTCGGAAATTACACTACAAACATACACCTTTGTTTACTTCTGTGTGTTGCTCGGCAACAACTTTGTTGGAACCACAACTGTTTCTGAGGAACTACATTGTTTGGCGGAAGAATACAGTTTTTATTTATATCATTACACATTATTTGCTCTGTTTTATTCTGTGAAACCTTACTACGTATATGGAATAACTGTTTTATAAAAGCAATAAGCCCCGTGAAGCCGTGGTTCTTGGGGCTTATTGCTTTAATAAGTACCAACTGACTTTTCAGTTCCACTGACATCCACTCTTAAGTGTATAAACGAGGCTGAAGTTTAGCTTTACTCTAATGAATACTGTACTTGTCAAGGAGAAAGGCTCACCTGCACAAAGCCATGAGTCTGAGGTCTGAGGAGTCTTGCCAGCCTCTGACATGACTAACCTGAATGAGTACCTGAGACACCTGCCCTGCCTCTTCAACTCCACGGCTAACTGAAACCTAGTCATGAAATCACATATACACCATATACAACCGATATTTATTTACGCACACATCTCAGCATGAGAGAATGTGAGGGTTAGCAACTGTGCACTGGGCCCCGCGTCAGTTAGGGACGGCCCTGTCTATATGCTGTATATCTTATCATTGGCTGAACACATACACATGTTGAGCTGGTGCACAAAGCTGGTCATGTTGCTGTGTTTGAAATAAAGGGGCAGGACTTCCTTGCTGAACCGCTGCTCACCCTGGACAAGAAAACTGCAGCCATTCCTAACAGAGAGGAAACAGGAAGATGTGGTTTGACTTACATCACTTGATATATGTCAAACTGTTTCTAAAGAAAAGCCCATTCTGGTCTGGCAGGAAACACTATTTTGTACTTAAAGAGCACTTGCACATATCACTGCAGGTTTCTAGAATCACTAGAATTTGCTTCCTGAGTTTACTACTTTTACACTTGACCTCTTTTAACGTTAAATATGTTTTGCATAGTTCATGTTTTATTTATTTTTTATTAGAATTTTTGTTACCAATGGCTGCTTGAAGAAAAAAATAGTATAAGATTAGTAAGCAGACAGATAGATAGATATGAATTATTCAATGTTCTGTTCCACGTCATTCTGTCAAATGACGCGTAGGTTCAGAGCGCGCTGTTGCAATGTTCCTGTTTTTATTTGCTAAACAACACAGGTCTGATTTCTGTTATATACAAGAAGCTCATTCGGTTAATGATGATCGCAAATTTTGGAATGCTCAGTGGGGTACTTCAATATGGTTTTCCCATGGTTCTGAACATTCAGCTGGGGTAATAACACTTAAGAATAGATTTAATGAAGTTGTGCAGTCTGTAAGTGATCCTGAAGGTCACTTTGTTTGTCTGTTACTCAATTGTAATGATATGTTCATTATTACAGCTAATGTTTATGGGTACAACAGGAAACCAGAGAATGATAGTCTTTTGGGGGCTGTAGGGAACACCTTTAAAGTTTGGTTGGACAAATATCCAAATGCTTATATAATAAGAGGGGATTTTAACATTATTCAGGACTATGCTACAGATAAATGGCCACCAGGTCGATCAAATTCAATAAATATTAATCTCAAAAATGTTATGGATAAATGTAATCTAAAAGATATCTGGAGAGTTAAACAACCTAATGACATAGCCTTCACATGGAGTAACAAATCAGGCTCTAATCTATCCAGAATAGATAAAGATGGGGTAGAAGTAGATATTTTACCTACTCCTTTAACAGATCATAAAGCCATCTATATAAATGTGAACCTGCACTCCAAAAACCATAATGCAAATATTTCATATTGGAAACTTAATAATTCCCTCTTGCTGCATAATGAGGTCCCAACGAAAGTTAAAGATTTGATTTGTAGGTTTTGGTTTAAAGCTAAACTGGAAAATGCCTTTGGCAAAAATTGGGAACTTCTAAAGTTTGAAATTGGCAAATATATGAGAAAGTATGGTTCCTTTATGGCCAAAAGTAAACGAGCTGAAGAAAATAGAACAATAACAAGAATAACAAATTCTCTCTTTTAGAGGATGAGAAACTAGAAATGGCTGAGTTATCAAGTAAACTAGATGATTTGTATAAGAAAAAAGCTGAAGGTGTCTTTATTTGTTCCAGAAAAAAAGGCTTGAGGCAGGGGAACAAAATTCACATTATTTTTTTAATTTAGAAAAGCGGAATTTTGTTTATAACACCATTAGTAAATTAAATATTAATGGAGTTATAACGGATAATCATACAGTAATTTCTCAATATTGTAGTGAATTTTATAAAAATTTGTAAACATCTACTCTCAGGTGTCAGCCTATGCCTTTTTGAATTCGTTGCATATTAAAAACCTATTAATAGAACTGAAAAGGAACATTGTGATAGACCTGTTACAATTTGCGAGCTGATGGATGCAATTAATCATTTGAAAAATTCCAAATCACCAGGCACTGATGCTTTGACATCAGAGTTCTATAAATTATTCTCCGAGGAATTGGCTCCCTTTCTTTTAGAGGTTTTTGTTGAAAGCATCAAAAAACAGTGTCTTCCACCCACTTTAACACAAGGTTTAATTGTATTGCTTCCCAAACCAAATAAAGACAGACAGTATATTGATAATTGGCGCCGTATTTGTTTATTAAATAATGATTATAAACTGTTGGCCCAAATTTTAGCTAGAAGATTGAAAACCGTTTTAGATTCAGTAATTGATGAATCACAATCGGGATTCATGAAAAATCGGCACATAACAAATAATATACGATTAGTTTTGGACATTTTGGATTATTCAGATCTGATTAATGATAATGGCTTTATATTATTTTTAGAGTTTTGCAAAGCATTTGATTCTATAGAACATCAGTTTATCCTTGATACTCTAAAGAAATGTGATTTTGGTCATTTTTTTTCTACAGCAATTGAAACTCTTTACAAAAATGGCAACTGTTCTATAAAGTTATTTAATGGTACTTCCCCTAGATTTGATATTTCTAAAGGAATTAGGCAGGGATGCCCAGTATCTCCATACCTCTTTTTGTTAGTAAGTCAGCTTCTTTCCTCTCATATTAAATCAAGCCCACTGAGAGGTATCACTATTGTTGATAGAGAGATAAAAATGACACAATTAGCAGATGACACTACACTTTTTATTAAAAATGAGAATCAGATATCTGTGGCAATTGATCTAATTGGCGAATTTTCAAGAGCATCAGGGGTATACTTAAATTTGACTAAATGTGAGCTTATGGCGGTAAAGGAATGTCTCGAAACTAGCTATGATGGTGTTCCCTTAAAGTATGAGTTTCAATATCTTGGAATATTGATAACCAAAGACCAGAAAAAAGGTGCTTGCTAAATTTTAGTCCTATTATTGAAAAAAACAAAAAAAAGTTAAATCATTGGCTAATAAGAGACCTCTCTTTAAGGGGTAGAGTTTTAATTACAAAGGCAGAGGGTATTTCTAGACTTATTTATGCAGCAATGGCTTTACATCTTGATAAAAAACTATGTAAAGAAATTGACAAAATATTGATTGACTTCATTTGGAAAAATAAAACGCATTACATAAAGAAGACAGTTATTATGAATTCATATGAAAATGGTGGCTTAAATGTTTTGGACTTTGCTACATTAAATTATACATGTAAGGTTAATTGGCTTAAACAAATTGTTACAAATCCTAATTCCATTTGGTGTTTTATTCCCTCCCATATTCTATCAAAATTTGGTGGTATACATTTTTTTCTTAGCTGTAATTATAATATTGATAAAATACCAGGAAAACTAGCTGAATTTCACCGTCAGGCCTTTTTATCACGGTCTTTGATCCACAAGCACAATTTTTCACCTCATAGGTACTATATATGGAACAATGTGGATATATTATATAAACACAAATCGCTTTATCTAAAAAACTGGTTTGATAAAGGCATCATATTGGTGGATCAGTTATTTAATTTGAATGGTTTTCTTTTTACTTACGGTGAGTTTTTGGCACATTATAAGATTCCTGTTACACCAGGGGACTATGCCAAAGTTTTTGGGGCTACTTTTCCTGAAGTTTGTATGTTATTTAAACATCAGACAAGAATTAACATCCAACAGTGGTCTCTGCCTAATATAATAAGTTCTTATAT
>NW_015505211.1:3614870-3624870 GCF_001515645.1 Sinocyclocheilus grahami
CCTAATCAATATTTAATTACAAACAAGGTTAAGGAAATATCATTCAAAATTATACACAGGATTTACCCAGCCAAATATTATTTGGTAAAATTTAAATCTGATATTGATTTTAGTTGCTCCTTTTGTGTCAGTTGCCCTGAAACTGTGGTACATTTGTTTTGGCATTGCACTTTTGTAAAACTATTTTGGCCAAATGTATGTAATTTTATTGTACAAAATATTGAAAATCATTTTGTTTTGTTATGGAAAGATGTATATTGGAGAACAGCAAAGAAAAGCACAGTCACGTTTACATGATAAATCTTATTTTTTTACATGCAAAATTTCATATTCACAAATGTAAGTTCTCATGCAAAAAAAAATGTTTTTTTTCTTTTAGGAAGGAAATGGAGCATTATATTGATACTATACGATTTTCTATTAAACAAAAAGCAATTAAAACGGTGAAAGTTTGTAAACGCTTTAATATTTTTATATAAATGTGTATTTGTATACAGCCCCTCTAGTGTGAAATTGATTATTTCATGTATAATGTTTATTGTTTATATCATGTATAGTGTTTGTCATATACATGTATTTTAATCTTGTTAATAAAAAATAAATAAAAAAAAATTATAATAAATATAAATAATATAATTAGCAGCGATTGGACGGACAGTGACCAATAGCGAGCTGCCTCCACCTGCATCAGTCTGTGCGTAATACGCGTGGATCTGTTTTGTAAAATGGGTCAGACAGCGCATTAAAAGGTATTACTAATATGGCATTTGAGCATAAACATCTTCCCAGCAGATAAACTAAGTAATGTTTAATGTGTTATAAGAAATTCTGAAGAGTTTATTATTCTGAAGAGTTAGTAGTATACACTTGTGTGTTTTGTCTCGGTCTTCACTCGCTTTAAATAACTTCTGCCATCTAAAGATAGACTCCGATAGTTTTTCGTGCCAGTAATATTGGAAAAAGCAAATATATATATATTTGTATTGTGTTGACTGTATGGATCATTTGATTGAGACGATACTGACTTTCTGTTTTGATGAGATTAAAAAACAGCAAAATGTTGTGCGCGTCTAGTCGTTTTGGTTTTGCAGATGTTATTACATGCACTGATTTATAAGTGGCGATTAATCCTTAACCAGTAGCCAGTGAGTAACTTGATCTGTACGTCTTTTATGTAATATTTATCATGTATGTATTTGATATAATTGAATGCGTATCCGTCTGTGAATACATAATGAAAACTGACTATCGTGTTAAATGAATTAGGTTAAATTACTTTGTAGTAAACTAGAAAGGAGTGAAGAATAAGTTCACATTATTTTAGACAGCGTTTGGAGGGGCTTTTATTTTGATACACCACTTCCGGTGGAAATAGCATCACTACTGTTGTTGCCGTATCCGCGGTCCTGTTAGTTTACTGAATCAAGAGTAAGTATAATTTGGATAATTAGATAGTGGAAATTATTTTTGTTTTGTTTTAATTCTACCTATTGCATGTTTTATTAATTTCATGACGTTACCGCCTTAAACTCATATATTATGCAGCCTGCTCGCACAGCATGCTAGAATATTCTTGGAGCGCGGTGTTGTGGGTGTCATGGCAACAAACGCAAACACAGTGAGGCGATAGTCGCGTTTCCTCAACACTTATATGTTGTTGTTGTTGTTGTTGTTGTTGTCGTCGTCCAGTGGTTATATATCTACTTTATCTTCAAATCTCAGATTTATTACATTCCTGCACAAGACAAATTCAGCAAGAGGGAGATGGTTCAGCTGCACGTCAAACGAGGAGATGAGAGTCAGATTCTCTTCAGTGCTACAGTGGATGTCTCGATAGAGACACTGACCCAGCAGGTCTGCGCCATCTATAATGGGAGATTAAAAGTGGACAGGATCTGCTCTGGTATGACAATAATGCTATGTACGCTTATGATGTAAAATAGTAAAAATGCATCACATTCTTTGGGTTCAGCTAGTCTATGTTATTGACAGACGAATTTATTCCCTATAATGCATGGATTGTGTAAGTGTCAGATACATTAACTAGAGTCCATTTCTAAAACACGTGTGAAACGTTTGATCGCATATTATAGCATTAAAACATGGAATCATTTTTATGTCTCCATAGAAATTCCAGAGCTGGCAGATCATGGCATCTCTCTTCCACTGAATATGCAAGGCCTGACCGATGATCAGATCATGGAGCTCAAACTAAAGGATGAATGGGAAGACCGCTGTATTCCCAGCGGTGGTGCTGAGTTTAAGAAGGATGAGCTCGGGCGTCGAAATGGACATGGTAGCCCTGTCACATTTAAAGTTTACATTTGAAGTGCCCAATTAATTGATTTAACTAAACTCTTACTTTCCATTTAGCTCCAAACGAGAAGATGAAAGAAGTTTTAAGGAAAACAGTGGAGGAAGCCAAAGCTTTAATCTCAAATGTATGAAGCTAGTTCTAATATAGAATACTTCTAAACCTCAAAATGTTGTTAGCCTTTTGATTTGTTTTGTGATGTATGTATTTATTTACTCTAAAGAAACAAGTGCAAGCGAATGTTTGCTTTACCATGGATATGGTCAAAGAGGCTTTGGATCAGTTGCGAGGAGCTGTGATGATAGTTTACCCAATGGGGCTGCCTCCACATGATCCAATAAGGATGGAGTTTGAAAATCAAGAGGATCTTACTGGAACACAGGTAACTGAAATCTTTTCTGCCTTTCTTAAAGAATTAGTCCACTCATAATTAAAATTCTGTCATCGTTTACTCACCCTCCTGTTGTTCCTAACCTGTATGACCTCCTGTCTTGTGTGGAGCAAAGAAGAAGATATTTTAAGAAACGTGTCTCCCTTTTTTTTTCCTGTTCATACAATGGAAGTCTATGGGCTCCGATATTATTTGGTTCCCAACATTCATCTAAATATCTTCTTTTGTGTTCTGCATTAGAAACAACACGAGGCTGAGGAAATGATAACAGAATTTTCATTTTTAGGTGGAATATCCCTTTAAGCAACTACATGCACATTGTTTAATAAAACAGACCAATATAATTTTCTTTATTTGTTTGATGAACATAACAAAGGCTGCAATACTGATATGAAGGCTCTCCTCTGCAGGCCTCATTACAGGTGATCCCAGAAGAAGAGGCTCAACTGTGGTGGGCGTCTAAAGAACTGCAGAGGGGCAAAAAGCTGCAGGATTATGTTGGGAAAAATGAGAAAACAAAAATTATTGTGAAAATTCAGAAAGCAAGTGTTTGGTGTGAATTTCAGTTTTAGTTTTTTTACCTTAATCTGGTGTTTAAACTTATCTTCAAAGAATTTCATTTGGCCATGAATTTCCATATAGATGTTTTGACCTAATGAAATGAAAACTGATCACCATTGTTTGCACTTTCATTTTAGAGAGGCCAGGGTGCACCAGCGCGAGAACCACCAGTGAGTGAAGAAGAACAAAAAAAGATGATGCTGAACTATTACAAGAGGCAGGAAGATCTAAAAGTTAGTGGTCTCTAATTAACTCTTTTGATTTAATTGTATATCCTTATTGTATGTTGTACACACACTCTCTCTCTCTACACACACACACACACACACACACACACATATATATATATATATATATATAGGTGTAATTAATTAATTATAACATACGTCTAATTATATTTGTTATTTTAGAGCATTTATCATTGTTTGGTCTGTTTTGTTCTTGTTTATAGAAACTAAAAGAGGGAGATGATGACTCGTATCTTCAGTCCGATTGGTCAGACAGACAAGCTCTAAAAAGGCAGTTCCAGGGACTCACAAATATCAAATGGGGCCCAAGATAGATGAACAGAGAAAATCACAGCTGATCTACAGTTACTTTCCATTTGGCAAATCAGAGATCTCTAGACTCTACCGCTGCTGTTTTTATGCAATTTGGTGCCTTCATTACATATGAAAGGTATTTATGAGACTGTAAATGTGTTAATACAAAGCAAGAGACATCAAATTTCTCTGTTCTGATTTATTGGCAGAAGGATGCAACACCTTTCCTCTTTTTGTCTGTGCCTCTGGCAGTAAGTCAATTGAAACTTGATGCTGTTTAAAGACAGGATGTTGCCGTGCAGCTCTAAGGATCGCACCACAGAGTTCATTTGGAGAGCATTGAGAAGGAATTACAGAACATTTTGGTATCCTTAAGGCAAAAGAGAGGTTATAGTATCGGGAGGTGTGATGTTGTGTAATAAAAGAACAATCTTTTTGTGTTCATTTTATGATTCCACCTTTAAATATAATACATTTTAATTACAAATATTTTACCAGTCTTCTTAATTTGTATTGACTTTCAAAACCACATACATTATTCATCCAGTGTTGAATAGAGCAATAATTTATAAAATACTTTTCTCTTTACATGGCTTTACTTTGTGTAAAATGTAATACAACAGCTACTTTATTAACTGAATAGAAGAATTTTAGAACAGAATAATAACGTTTGCCTTGCTTTGGCAGTAAAAAACACATCAGGTATTGCTTGTTCTGTGCTATTATGTCCACACTGTACCAGATCAGTTTTTTTTTATTTTTTACCTGACAATCTTTAAAGGTGATGTGTGTAATTTGTCATCTTTCATGGCTTATTATGAGACTTGTAGGTTGATTTCACTCAAAAAGTGTAGCACAGTGAATCTGATGTTATCAAAATATCGGTATGTTTGTTTGAGCTGCCAGACAACAGCAAAATTAGCTTAACCAATAGTGTGAGTTAGGGGCGGGCCATTTATGTGGCAGACCAATAGCAGATGAGGGGAGTGCTCTGGAAACCTGTCTGAAGACCATTGTGATACAGAAATGATACACTTCACCTTTAACTTCAAAATGCTCACTCCTTTTGGTTGAAACTACAGCTACTGCACATTCTGCGTAATAGTTGGCATGTATGAATGCAGGATGCATGTGTTTCCATTGAGGTATGCGTTCATCCTGATCTCCTGAATCACAAGCTCTCTGCGCTCAATCCTCTCCATCAGCTCTGCTGTCTCTGTGGTGTATGTCACATCTTCCCAGCAATACACCTTCCTGCCAACCTCTGACAGGTTAGAGCTGTCCATTAGTGACCTTTTCTCATCCTCATCTTCCTCCTCTTCGTCATTATCCTGGTTCATTGGCTCCTCCTCTTCCAGATTAGTTGTTCTACTCTTCTTCCTGAATGTTCTAGTTGTATTTAGATGTCTACTGCAGGTTAGCTGTGTTGAAACAGCTATTAGAACAATCAGAAGTCCCACACAAACACTTGATGTGAAAAGCAGTCCTGCCATCTCTGGATACTCTGAGAGAAAAAGAAAAGTCCTTGTGACTTGTTGTGAGTACTTGTTAAGAATAGTAAAAAATTATTTCATTACCCTCATGTCGTTCTAAATGCCTACACAAAGTTAGTGTTGGATTAAATTTTGAAACTATTTTTATTCCTATTTTATTAAATTGCTAGTAAATTTCACAATTGCAAAGAAACAGCAAGTAACACATTTAATTTAATGTGAAATTTTGAAGTGGACTGAAATGTATTTTCTTGTAAAATGTACCAGTAATGTTTGTTTTATTAACAACTTTGAAAAGTTATTTTTAAAGTGATAGGCAGTTATTTTTCAGTGGAACACACAAGGATAATTGTGAGGATTTTTTCCACATAAAAGTAATTCTAATTGACTATGTCAAGCTTAAAATAAAATATAATTCTTAAAGATTCTTAAAATTCTCGTTTTGTATTGCATGGGTAAAATATTGCATGGGCAAATTAAAAACAGGTTTGAAATTACTTGAAGTTGAGTAAATAATGCTAGCATTCTCATTTAATTATATAAAATATTTTATATAAACCACTATATTTTTTAATATATTCCTCCATTTGGGCTGCTTTATGTTGACTGGGCTCATAAAGAAAAGAAAAGAAAAAAGAATCCAGGCATGTTTCTGTTTACCTGTAATGTAGCCATATGCCATTAAAGAATTGCTGACAATAATCCTGTTCTCTGGAAACTTTGAACTTCTGATAACTGGGCGTTCCCCTATGAATAACGATAAAAAATAATTTAACAGTTTATTTACCTCAACTGCACAGATGTTCTATATAAAGTAAACTGTATGGTGTACTGTATATGTATGTATATGTATATAAAGTAAATTGTATTGTGTACTGTCACCTTCTTTTGTGCTCTGGTTAGGAACTGAGGTAGTTTGGAAACTGCTGGGATCAGCCTCCTTGAGTAAACTTTCTGGAACTTAAAAAAGGCACAGTACAAAGAGTTAACATCTTCCAACTCCCAGGCGGTATCTCCCAGGATCTTTCAATGCAAAGCTGATGAGTAATCTTTATTTTTCCTGTGAACTGATCCTGCCTTCCAATCAGTAACAAAAGCCTGGCATTCAAAGCGATTACAGGAAGTTTCACAGGAAGCCCTGAGGCCTACAAATGCCAGACCCATTCCCTATTTTTATTCCCAAACAACTTTTCGTCTTCATTGTAATTTATGAGACGGGAAGAAAACAGACGGGTAAATCAACAATCTGAGATGAGACAAAGGCCACATGTTAGTCTTTTCCCACACTTTCAATCAATGATTTAAAATCTCAAACCGATTAAAGATCTGCCATGCCGTGAAGATGGCACGCCATACTGTAACTGTTCAGAAAATTCAAGACATTTAAAAAACACATTCAAACATTTGCTTTGGGAAGATTTCGATGGATATGAGAGCATTCATACCGCATGCATAGAGGACAGTGATATACTTTTTTGTTCCAGGAGGGCAGGGGTTTTTTAAATGTTCCTCATCTATGGTAAACAAACACCTCTGTTTTCCATAGCAGATGTTGGATACCACATCAACAGCTCCGTGAAAAAGACATTCTGCAATAATGAAGAGAAAATATTATTTAAAATGTCTTACCAAAAATAAAATGTTCTCAAAATCAAACATTTTATTATGAATATTACAATAGATTCAACCATATACAAATGTATAAAATAACTTTTAATAATAATAACTTAATGAAATTCATAAAAAATTTGCCTATTTATCCTAACTATGCATCATTTTATTGCTCAATACAATATTTAAATTATGCATTTTACTTTTTTTTTCTCAGAACAAACCTGCAACACATTTAATAACCACTGATAAACCTAATTATCAGAATTAAACCACTCAAATTTAACTTTTTCTTTTTAAAATACTAATTTAACAGCAAATTGTCTAACTGCAAAGGGCCTAACTGTCCCATTAAATCAATATAATATTAAGTATAAATCTTACTTAAACCCAAAAAAACGTACCAAATGGTGGATGTTGTTCCTCTGATGGGCACAAGTCTTCCCCCTCCAACTGTCTGCCATAAACAGCAGAGTAGATATTCAGCACTTTTGGATATTTGCAGTGCAGCAAAAGTTGATCTCCCTCACATGTTACTCTCTTCTTGTGCTCTGCTGTAAGACAAATATCTTTACTGATGTAAAGAAGTAAATATTTGAAGAAGAAATTATCAATTAAGGCTTTAAAGAAGGAAGTACTTACTAGGTTTACACCTGTATGATACATGGAGGTATTTAGGGGTTCCAGGACAAGGATCTATGCCAAAGACTTGATGATTGACCAGAAACTGGCAATTTCTATGACCCTGGCATTCAGAGAGCACTTTCTAACAGAGAGGAATAATCAAAGACCATAGAATGTGCATTATACAAAAGGCAGGGGAAATGATTCTGGAAAACACACATCTTTTCTGAGCCAGAATTGAGTAAGAACAGAGTCCTCTTAGGTCTGTTTTCACCATGGGACTATTTAACAGGTACTAAACGGCTTTATTAAGTTGGCGTTTAGTGCATGTAAAATAAAAGGTCTGTTTTTTTGTCTGAAAGCAAAGCACAGGCTACTCACCTGCAGTGCTGTGGTAGCAGAACAGCTGTGATTACGCCATTGGCATCTCATTCCTGGCACTATCTCGGGAAGGGCTGCACTCTGTCCATAAAATGCAGACTGAATAGTTATGGTGGAGTGTCGTGGACACCTGAGAAGCAGGAGATCTCCATCACAGGCTTTAGCTGATTGACTGTTGATGATCCTAAACAGATAATCTAACGAAAAGGTGGGGAGGTTGGATCTACGGTAAGTTATTCAAAATACATTAAGAAATGCAATCTGATTCATTTTTAATGTAATTAAAAAATACATCAAGAAATGCAAATTCAGAAGTAATGCCAAATATAATTAGAATACACCTCTTCTACAATTAACTTGTTTTTGATTTTTGTAGGACTTAACATCAAAAAAGTGTGTGTGTATATATATATATGTACACATACAGTGGTGTGAAAAAGTGTTGACCCCCTTCCTGATTTCTTATTTTGATAAACCACAGTTTTAACCGGGGGGCAAACACTTCTTCACACAGGGCCATGTAGTTTTGGATTTTGTTTTCCCTTAATAATAAAAACCTTCATTTTAAAACTGCATGTTGTGTTTACTTGTGTTATCTTTCACTAATATTTACATTTGTTTGATGATCTGAAACATTAGTGTGATAAAACATGCAAAAAAATAAGAAATCAGGAAGGGGGCCAACACTTTTTCACACCACTGTACATGCATACAATTACGCTGCTTTAATCAATTATTTGGATGTTTTTTACTTGTTACATTTTTAGAGCCATTAAATCTAAATTATTATTGTAAAAAAAAAGGTTTTTAAATGTATCAGACCATCATGAAAACAAACATTTGTCACTTACCCATACATGTAAGTTTATGTATTTGTTTTTTATTGTTGAAACAATTCAACAAAATGTTACAGAAATGAATATACTTTTTAAAATATGCTCTTTAAATACTGTGCCTTTAGTGAATATTGCAACCATAACATTTGCACTTATTGTTAATCATCATTACATTATTGACTCACTTGAGAAATCGGAGAGTCCATCCATTTCTGTGGTCCACAGTATGAGAACACTGTAAAGTATCTGAACACATAGCACAGGTGGCCGGCAGCTTCTCAGGTGCTGCGCTGAGATCATGTTCAGATCCTTCAATTATTTCTGCATCAAAGTCTCTCTCTCTCTCCTGCCACAGCTTAAAGTATATTTTCATACCGCGACTTTGACATCCCAGACCTTTTAAGCCAAACTGTAAGAAAGCGAACGTCTCGAAATCGTTTCTCCTTTGATTAAAAAGAAGGCAGAGGATATAACACAAAAAGAAAACATTTCAAAGAGACGCAGTCACTGAGAGTTGCAGCCTATAGGGAAATAACAAGTGCGCAACAAGTCAGTGGTGCCTGAAAGCAGCGGCAATCGCATTATTCAATCCATTGCTGATAATTTTAGGGTCCTTAGTGAGAAAACAAATGCTAATAGGTGGTTTCTTGGCACTCAGAAAGTGACTTTTGAGGAGGATGTTGAGGAAAAACGCATTTGAACGGGGCGTGGCGGTGAAGTTGAGAAGCAATGACAACAGTAGTGTAACCAATCTGACTGAAATGCATTCACAGTAGTATCATTCATATTATTAATGATTAATATAATATTTCAAGTAGGCTAGTCATTTAAGCGCTTTGTCTTCGAAGACAAACCTTTTTGGACTATTAAACCTTTATAAAATATATATATTATAGTAAAAAAATAGCCTACCTTTTCTTCCAATAAAGATTTTGTTCGTGTGCGTGAGTGTGTTAGAAATGTATGTATTGTGTGTTTATGTCTGTTTGGTCATGTTTATAATATTGTAAAATCAAACCTCACGCGATGAAGTGAAACTGTGGCTCCGTTGCAGCAGGGGGCGCAGTGCGCTTGTTATTTTATCTGCGCTTACTGCCAATCCGCAGAAGTACAGCTGCCCGCGTACGTTTGAAGACATTTGAAAAGTGGGGAAAATATACATTGGAGTGGGCGATTTTGAGATTTCGTCTGAAATGGCTGGCAAAATGAAAGTTGCGGATGACTGTAGCTATAAAACATTCTCTGTT
>NW_015505211.1:3629196-3629716 GCF_001515645.1 Sinocyclocheilus grahami
CAGATCGGGATTTCAAAGAGCGTATCGCGAATCACTTGATTCAGATCGGGATTTCAATGCGCGTATCGCGAATCACTTGATCCAGATCGGGATTTCAAAGAGCGTATCGCGAATCATTTGATTTAGATCGGGATTTCAAAGAGCGTATCGCGAATCACTTGATTCAGATCGGGATTTCAAAGAGCGTATCGTGAATCATTTGATTCAGTTCGGGATTTCAAAGCGCGTATCGCGAATCATTTGATTTAGATCGGGATTTCAAAGAGCGTATCGCGAATCACTTGATTCAGATCGGGATTTCAATGTGCGTATTGTGAATCATTTGATTCAGATCGGGATTTCAAAGCGCGTATCGCGAATCATTTGATTCAGATCGGGATTTCAAAGCGAGTATCGCAAATCATTTGATTTAGATCGGGATTTCAAAGTGTGTATCGCGAATCATTTGATTTAGATCGGGACGTCGGAGCGGGTTCGCGTTATGTTTTTTATCCCCACCAGAGTGGGGGGGGGGGGGGGG
>NW_015505211.1:3629975-3644596 GCF_001515645.1 Sinocyclocheilus grahami
ACACTGCCCAAAAAAAACTCACTTTAAATATAAAAAATATAAAAAACGTATTTACAGTCTGTGAGTCAGAACAGCCGGCATTGTAGTCTACTCTACCAGGATCAGGAAACAGTCCTCCATAAAATGTGCTGCACACATCTGAATATTTGGGTTGAAGTGTTCTGGAACAGTGTTGTAAATTCAGAAAAAACTGTAATATTGTAAAATATTATTACAATTTACAAATAATGGTTTTCTATTTTATTATACTTTAAAATATAATTTATTCCTGTGATGCAAAGCTGAATTTTCATCAGCATCATTATTCCAGTCTTCAGTGTCGCATGATCCTTCAGAAACCATTCCAATATGCTGATTTATTATTACTTTTTATCAATTTAACACATTTAACACACTTTTGAATGGTTGTGTTTATTTTTACAAAATACTTCTAGTTTGAATAAATGCTGTTCTTTTTAACTTTTTATTCACCAAAGAATCCTGATAAAAAGTATCACAGGTTCCAAAAAAATATTAAGCAGCAAAACAGTAATAAATCAGAATTTAAGAATGATTTCTGAAGGATCATGTGACACTGAAGACTGGAGTAATGATGCTGAAAAATTCAGCTTTGCATCACAAGAATAAATTATAATTTAAAGTATAATAATATAGAAAACCATTATTTAAAATTGCAATAATATTTCACAATATACATTTTTTTCAGTATTTCTGATCAAATAAATGCAGCCTTGATGAGCAGAAGAGACATCTCTAAAAAACATTACAAATCTTACTGATTACAAACTTTTGAACAGCGGTGTGTATATGTGTGTGTGTGTGTGTGTGTGTGTGTGTGTGTGTTTATATATGTTCTTTTGAACTTTCTGTTAATCAAAGAACCCTGAAAATTGTTTCCACAAAAATATCAAGCAGCATAATTTAAAGTATAATAATATAGAAAACCATTATTTAAAATTGCAATAATATTTCACAATATACAATTTTTTTCAGTATTTCTGATCAAATAAATGCAGCCTTGATGAGCAGAAGAGACCTCTTTAAAAAACATTACAAATCTTACTGATTACAAACTTTTGAACAGCGGTGTATATGTGTGTGTGTGTGTGTTTATATATGTTCTTTTGAACTTTCTGTTAATCAAAGAACCCTGAAAATTGTTTCCACAAAAATATCAAGCAGCAAATCAGCATATTAGAATGATTTCTGAAGGATCATGTGACACTAATGACAGTAAGTAATGGCTGCTGAAAATTCAGCTTTGCCTTCTGGAAATAAATTACATTTTAAAATATATTAAAGTTTTTTACCTTAGTTTTTACTTTGCATGCATTTGTTAAAATAGCATAATACAATTGTGGATAACAGTTTAAACAGCTTAAATCGAAATGTAGGTCTATATGTACTCATAACAGTGACTATGCAAAACATTATAACGGGAGTATTAGAGTAATACTTATTAGCACATTGAAAAATTCTTGACATTTGCATATCATTTTTTAGGGATCACTGACAATGTTTTCATAGGCAAAGAACCCTTTGTTTCTGGTACCCGAAAGGAGCTTGGATGGTGAGATATTTGTTTTATTAATTTATATATGTATGTAGAATAATAGATGTGTTTTCCCACCTAAACATGAAATCAATGTCTCTGAAATTTTGTCTCTCACATTCAGCCTGGTTGTGAATCTCACCTGCCGTGGCTGTTGCTCAGAATTAGGAATTATGTACATATCAACCCCAAAAAAGCTTGATTACAAGAGATCTCTTTTCTGCTTTAATGTTGAAAATATTGAAAGGTAAGTAGCATATTGTGCACAAGCCTGTGTGATTTGTTTTTTTTGTGTGTGTGTGTGTGTGTGTGTGTGTGTGTGTGTGTGTGTGTTGTGAATAAGGTTTTTGGACTCTTTAGTGTAAGATAGTTTTGTCTGGACAGTTATGTATTTACTATACAGTTGTATGCAAGTGACACATTTGTACTATTTCCTACCTTTTATTAATGTCAAGGTCCACACATTTAAGAGATGTCACTGGATATAGGTACATATATGAGATATTACAACATAAAATTGTATTATTTAAAAGTTGCTGTACTGTTTGTTAGTAAAACACTCTTACTGGAGAACATGTTTGTTTGCATCTCATATTTTGTCAGGTGGGATCCTTGTCTTGTCATATGTGATGATAGTATTGATAAGATGGATACACAGGGTGAGCATGCACAATAAATATAATGGTAAAAGCAAAACACGTGTTGTTGTTTTTTTCCCCTCCCTGGTTTGTTTTTGATATTTCATCGTTTGCATCAAAACATCCCTCTGCCCAACCCACTGAAAAACTAGTTCAATAACATGTGGGTGGCGGGAGAAGGGGGGCATGTCGGCTCAAGCCATTCTTTTGTTTACAGTTCCTGTCTAATGTGCCTAGCAACACTCTACACCAGGAGGCGGGAAAAGACTCGTAGAGACCCTGAAGGCGCGCACCCCCAACCCCGAATGCTGGGGTAGCATAACAACAACGGCTGAGATAGAAGCCGTGCGCCTCGGACCAACCAGAGAGCTGTATCTAAGGGGCATGCTGCCATGGAAACAAAGCGCACATGCTGTAGCTAGAGCCTGTTGCCATCGCATCCGTCGTTTCCTTATTTGCCGGCCAGCGAGTCAGCCAACCAGCTTGCGAGGGGGGGTCTGTCAGTCTGATGACATTGCGCTTCAGTCGCTCGTGGGGGCGTGGTCTCCATCTGCGCGCCCGCAGAGAGTTCTTCATTCTTGTGCCTTTGAACTCCTCCTACGATCTGCCTGTAAACCCAGTAGAGTTCAAAATAGGAACAAGAGGTAAAACATGCGTAAAGCACATGGTATTATCCCAGCATGTTTACTGTTTATGTCCAGTAGAGGGAAACATCACTCTACATGTGGCAAGATAGCCATCATATCATATCTAGCTGTACTAGTTGGTGAGGATTCATCTCAGTAAAAGCCCGTTTACACCAAGAACGATAACTGTAACCAAATCTGTCCAAATTGCATTTTCAATGCAGCTTCAAAGGGCTCTACACGATCCCAGCCCAGGGTCTTGTCTAGCGAAACGATCTGTCGTTTTCTAAACAAAATAAAGTTAATAAAAATATATAAATTTTTTTTAACCACAAATGCTCGTCTTGCACTAGCTCTGCGATGTGCGTCTGCAAATTCACGCTTCGTCTGTGTAAGTTACTCCGGGTTAAAAAGGTAGAGTAGGGCGAAAAACTCATTTTCTCCTCCAACTTCAAAATCGTCAACATTGTTGTTTTACCTTTTTTTTTTGTAAAGGGCATTTGACTTACTTTATGCGTTCGCTTTGTAAACACTGGGTTGGTACTTCCATCTACATCATACGCGACCTTTCCAACGTGACTAGTAATACGTGAAGTCGAGCTAGTGCAAGAGGAGCATTTGTGGTTAAAAAGTATATACATTTTTATTTTGTTTAGAAAATTACTGTCGTTTCGCTAGACAAAACCCCTATTCCTCGGTTGGGATCGTGTAGAGCCCTTTGAGGCTGCACTGAAATTGCAAATTGACCTTCAGCCTGTTGGCCACAATTGAAGTCCATTATATGGAGAAAAATCCTGGAATGTTTTCCTTAAAAACCTTCATTTCTTTGCGACTGAAGAAAGAAAGACATGAACATTTTGGATGAAATTGGGGTGAGTATATTATCAGGGAATTTTTTCAAAATCGTCAACATTGTTGTTTTACCTTTTTTTTTTGTAAAGGGCATTTGACTTACTTTATGCGTTCGCTTTGTAAACACTGGGTTGGTACTTCCATCTACATCATACGCGACCTTTCCAACGTGACTAGTAATACGTGAAGTCGAGCTAGTGCAAGAGGAGCATTTGTGGTTAAAAAGTATATACATTTTTATTTTGTTTAGAAAATGACTCGTTTCGCTAGACAAAACCCCTATTCCTCGGTTGGGATCGTGTAGAGCCCTTTGAGGCTGCACTGAAATTGCAAATTGACCTTCAGCCTGTTGGCCACAATTGAAGTCCATTATATGGAGAAAAATCCTGGAATGTTTTCCTTAAAAACCTTCATTTCTTTGCGACTGAAGAAAGAAAGACATGAACATTTTGGATGAAATTGGGGTGAGTATATTATCAGGGAATTTTTATTCTGGAAGCGAACTAATCCTTTAAATGCTCCAGCTCTTTAAAGCCCTGTTGATTCTGATTGGCCGTCAATGTTTTATCTTTTTTTTTTTGTTTAAAAAAAAAAAGGTACTTATAGCATGTCATTATTCTTATATCTGAGGTGTGAACATTCCTATTATAGAACGATTATTAAAACTTTATAGTATTGCATTCAACAAATGCACTCAAGATAAAGGTTACATAAAATATTAAGATTCGCTTCAGTGATTCTTCAGTGTCCTGTTCTCCTGCTTCCATCCTTACAACAGGTGCCGAAAGTTGTGTTTCTGAATCATTCACCCAACCGATTTGTTAAAGGGGTCATATGGTGCGATTTAACATTTTTCCTTTCTCTTTGGAGTGTTACAAGCTCTTGGTGCATAAAGAAGATCTGTAAAGTTGCTAAAGACTAAAGTCGCAAATCCAAAGAGATATTCTTTATAAAAGTTAAGTCAACCACACCTACCTAAAACGCCTCGTTCTAACACGCCCCCACATGTCTACGTCACGATGTGGGAAGATTTGCATAACGCCGCCCAAATGTTCACGCAAAGAAAGAAGGCGTAACTTTTATTCTCGCTGTAGTATTGTTGCCGCCACCGCTATGCCGTGAAGGCGCTGTGTGCTTCGTTGTGAAAGTGAAACTACTTTGTTTAGCCTTCCAAAAGAGGACGATATCTGCTTCGTCATGCCTGGAGCTGATCCGTGCTGGTCGCTGAGGAAATACATCAACTTCGCGCTGTGGATCACTGGATCGGCTTTCACCGTGGATCAAGCAGAGTCCAGCCTGGGGTCGTCACATGTGGTTGACGCAAGCCCGCCGGCCGCTCCTTCATCGAATCCGCCGGCCGAGCCGTTCTCAAGCCCGCCAGCCGTTCCTCACTTTAGCCCGCCGGCCGCCGCTCACTCTACTCACTGTTCCAGAACAGTTCAACCCAAATATTCAGATGTGTGCAGCACATTTTATGGAGGACTGCTTCCTGATCCTGGTAGAGTAGAATACAATGCCGGCTGTTCTGACTCACAGACGGTAAGTACATTTTCATATTTAAAGAATTTGCCACTGACGATTCAAACGCGAGTTTTGGGCAGTGTAGAGCAGCGCTTGTTTTTTTGTCATTTCTCCGATCACAAATGCAGACATGGTTTTATGTTTACGCGGCCCTATGCAACGACAGCGACAGTATAAGTCATTACAATCCGTAATTATGTCCCCACTGGATGCAACAAATGCCTAGTTTATAATGGGTTTTCATGTTTTTGTCTCTTCGCTCCGGCCGGACAGGGCACAACAGTATGGTAGGGGTGTAATATTTCCGTCACATGCTTGAGGTATTCGGCCAATCACAACGCACTGGATTCTTTTTAGCAACGTCATATGACCCCTTTAAACAACTCAGAGTTGTTCACTATGACATGTCTTATTGTTCTTTATTAGAATGTGAGTGACTTAAAGGGTTGGTTCACCCAATAATGAAAATTCTGTCATTAATTCCTAATAACATGTCGTTCTAAACCCGTAAGACCTCCGTTCATCTTCAGAGCACAAATTAAGATATTTTTGATGAATTTTGAGCATAAAGTAGTTATTTTTGTTTTCTTTGTGTACAAAAAGTATTCTCGTAGCTTCGTAAAATTACGGTTGAACCCCTGATGTCACATGGATTATTTTACTGATCTCCTTGCTACGTTTCTGGACCTTGATCGTGGTAATTGCATTTCTGTCTATGGGAGGGTCAGAGCTCTCAAAATTCATCAAAAATATCTTAATTTGTGTTCCGAGGATGAACGGAGGCTCGTTCGACCTGAAGCTGCGCACCCCAAAGTACCGCGAGAGCGATTTGAAAGCATAAGGAGCCGTCCGCTCTGCTCTCTATAGCTCTTGTGAAATGATGTCATACAACGATCGAAATGCACGGTGCTAACAGCCAGAACCTGGATATTTTAGGCAATATAAAAATCCTGGCAAGGGTGCGTCCCGTAATAATGGCCCGTATGGTCACCCTACGCATGTGCGACCTTACAAAAATCATATGGTGCTCGCGTATTATTCTGGTGACTAAATTTGCATCACGTACTACACTGTAAAAACCGAAGTATGCTTTACTTTGGCCTTCACTCTTTTACGAAGGAGACGCCTGGTTCATTTCTTTCACGAAGTACATGTCTGGTTCAGTGCCTCATCAAATCTCAAACTCGTACATTGAAGAGGCATTTTCGTTCATGAGTTAAAAAGAATAATTGAAACGGAAAAATATATGAATTAAAAAAATGATGCGATTCGTTTAGTTCAAATTAAAAACACAGATTTGTTCACCAATGAAAGACGACTGAACTGTACATATGTTCGTGTCTTTGTTAATTTATGTATTTTTCTCCCATAGCCTAATTATTTTCACCTGCTCCGCCAGCCGCTGTCATTTTGATTAATGGACACTGGCTGCAATCTGCATCTGCAAAGTGCATCTCACTTGAACTGAAGTGCTGATGGCGCGCTGCACTTTCAGTATGATCTTACCCACCCCATTCACCTCGCTCTCACACAGACATACACACACGCACGCACACTTTGTCCTGGAGGACTGGTGGGCTGGAAATCAATAATGTAGACAGTGTGATTAAGCGAAGGTTACTTCTTTGCAAATAACCCTGTGAGGCAATCGACACGAGGACTGTAGAGACAAACCCTCCAATAGCAGTGAAGCTCAAAACAGGATTTGCCAGTCCATTCTTGCTAATATGCAAATTGAGTGTTGCGTGCAACAGCTGCTTCCACATTTGCCTGTATTCAACATTTCCTTGGAGTTATGATTGAAAGAATTGTGACATGTTGTGCTTGCTGATGCACACAGAATGTGCTTTTTTGTTTGTTTGTTTTTTAAATGCAGTATGCAAATTATTTTACAGGCCAAATGCTTTGGATTCCAACATTTAGTTCAAAACTCTGTTAAATAATTGTAAATAATGTAAAATAATTTAGGGATTTCTTGCCTCAAAACCAAAATTACAATATCATTTTTAATATATAAAAATAATTTTATAATTGATATAATGATTTTTTAAAAATATAATTAAAAACATTTGTTGGACAAAACTATGCTTTTTACGTTACACTGAAACAGTATTTTGTGGTTTAGAGTTGTCACATGTGTGTTAAAAGTTACACATTTATAGAATATATTTATGAAATATTTGTTTGCCAAAACGATCATTTTTACATTACATTGAATCAATGTTTTGTGTTTTATAATTTAGCTGAAAAGTCTAAGATAGTTTAATTGTTTTATTGTGACAACTTACCCCTTACAGTGTGACGACATTCGGTGTCCATATACAGAAACTGACTTTCAAAAATAAATTCACCCTGAAAACATGTGACATGTTGAGGACAGTAGATTAATTGTCTGTTTTTTATTTCAGACACAAAGAAAATATTCCTGAGCTGGAAAAAAAAAAAAGCCCTTTTGAAAACAGGATTAGTCTCAATCAGGGTCTAAGCCCGAACAGATTGAGAGATTGAGAGGTCTAAACGCAGCAAGAAGGCCTTTATTTGACTTTGACTCTAATGATGATCTTAGCCATGTAGCAACAGTAAACAGTTATTTGCGCACCCTGTCCAAAGGGATGGCAATGCCCCATTAACATGCCCTGGTAGTCCAGTGCAGATGACACAAAAGTATATCCGTGATTTCTTTATCAAACCTTTTGCTCAGGTTATGATATCAGCAGGTTAACTCGACATTTGTAGAGCCCTTCTATTCTTGTGTTAAGCTTGGACCGCTGAAGAGAATAGCGATACCCCCCAAACACAAACGTCAGGTTCTTAATGGAAGACTCATTTCAGTTCTGCTGACACGGAGTGCTTCCTGACTGGTCTTCTTGTTTGCATTGTATTGTATCCCTGAATCAGTCAATCAGCACTTAGTAGAAAATACAGTAACATTTTTTACAAAGAATTAGTTATAATCTGAGTAAAACACAAGCTCAATCAACTGTATTTGTGGTGATTATTATAAACATCAATTTCCACTTGTCCCTCGTTTTCTTAATATATCTGGGCTACAGTGTGGCACTTGAGTTGAAATGATTTTTGTGGTAATCAACATTGTCAAAACACTGTCAATTGAGTTAAATTGTATTAAACCCAGAATTTGTCTATCAAAGCCATTAAGGTTGTAAACAGCAGTCAAATCATATAAAAGTTTCAAAGAAGCTACAATCTTGTTTTGTTGGACATGTTTTGGGAAATTCTTTATTTTTATCTGATATAGCATGATACAACATGAATATTGTAATCTTCGTATTTCCATTTGATATCATCAGTGTACCACAGAACTGTCACAGTACTTCTTTGAAATGGCATGATGGATGTTCTTGAATCAGTCAGAAAGCTAAAAGCGGATTGTGTTGTTCTGCATCATCTCACAGCTCATGTTGTTGTTGTTGTGTATTACTCCGCATCTGATGGTTCGATAAGCTTTTGTTTTTGCCGCTTGAGCACAAAAGGTTTTCAATGAGTGTCGTCCTTTGTAAACAAAGAGTTTTGCTTTAATATACTTTGAAGCCTCTTTTGTCCTTCAGCTTTTATCAGCTTAGATTTAACTGGGCTTGAGTGTACATGTCTGTGGGTCATAATATGGGTGTTTGTGCATGTGAGGGTGCAGCTGACTGGATTATCTGACACAGGGTCTTTCAGCTGTCACTCATTTAATGGTTATTGCTGGGTTCTCGTGGGAAAAGCATACAGACTCCAAGTCACCTGTTTCTTCATAAACAACTGTTCGAATTTAGATTCTGTGACAAATTGTTTAAATACCATCAAAAAAAGAGACATTTTATTTATGTATGAACAAAAGAAATGCAAATCTGTATTTAGGTATTGTGCATTTATTTGTGTCAAAAAAGTAATACATGCTGATTTAAAATAGAAAATTCAGAACACAAATAATATTTTTTAAATATAAATATTTAAAATCTTTTTTACAGCATTAAAAAAATCTTTATTTTTTTTAACTTGGCAAAAAGCAAATCAATACAAAACTTACAAAAGACCTTCAAATTCATCTTCACCATAACAAAAGTACAAAGACGTGTCACTAAAAAACTGACATCACATTTTTTTTTTTTTAAATCGTGGTGTGCATGCAAAAGTGTCGCTGAGATGAGGAAAAAAAATGTTTTCACAGCTTATACTCTTCGGTGCATGTGAAGACCGTGAAAGAGGTCTGCTTTGTAAATCTAATGTGTAATGACAGCATGAATCAACTTTAAACACATGGAATGAAAGACACTTGCGTTCTATGTACAGGCGGGTTTGAATCTCTTTCATTCAATGGAGAGAAAACAACACCCTAATTATAATCAGGTCAGCTATCAAATATATACACAGTATTGCACAATCTATTATTTCACCCAATATGATGCTTTGCAGGTAAAATGAATCTTATACACTAAGAGTTCAAAAAATTCTTAAAATCTTCCCAAAGGCTGAACGCAAGCTATTTAAGGCTATACAAAATGCCAGCAATCCCCTAAAGAGGAAAATCAAGAGGAATGTCATCTTCCGATTAAATACCGACAGTTTCACTACAGGTTTAAAAGTGAGGCTATTGGAAATGTTCAGCATTGTTGACCTGAGTGTCATTACAATTTGAGGTTGAATAAAGTAAGAGCTTAAAAATCACTAATATTGTTTGATCAAATAAACACGCTATCAAAAACCCCTTCAACCATTCATTAACAGTCTTAGTTGTATAACATATTAGTACACACATTATTGTGGGCAGTGACGGCTTTGTTTCACAGAGGAATTGTGCGTTTAAGGTTGTGGCTCAGCTGCTACATGGCACTTGGACTAGAATCATGTTGTATGTGTTGCTGCATGTGAATTCCACGTTCAGTGTCTACTGTCCTGGGGTTAAGTAACCTCAAGATCTAATTTTACACAATGTTCAGAGCCTATCTGTTCTCTGGACGATGTGTATAACACATGCCAAATATATCTGGTCTATGTGTGGGATGCTCAACTGAAAAACTGTGAGTGTTGTCTGTGAGATAACATGTTACTGCATACATCTGACTTTATATAATCTAAAAGTTCTCCACCTCAGCACAGGGTTTTGAGAGCCCCTGAGGTACAGAGCAGAGTTTGCATATGGTAGGGAGTTGGAGACTCCACTTCCACCACAGGCTCTGGCCTGAACAGGGGCAACTGGAAGCTGAAGGGCGCCACTTTTTTCTTGAAAATCTGCCCGATGCCCATGGAAGGGAACTTGCTGCGGTGCTGAGGGCTGTCGGGTTCCTCGCTACCCCTGCTGCTGGGCGGGCTGCCGCTTGAATCTGAGGAGCTTGAACAATCTGAAGCGGGAGGAGTTTTCTTGAGCTGAGGTTTGATTATGAGAACAGGTGGGCTGGGGATTGTGGCCTTCTTCAAGTACGAGCTATCGGGGTGAAAAGCAGACACGTGTCGAGGTGGAGAGAGCGCTCCGTTGGTCAGCTTGTACCATGGCGATGGAGGAGCATCTTTGCTTGGTTCCTTGCTTGCGGAAGCCCAGGAATGAGCGCCGAGGGAGGAAGGTGGGCGAGCGGGGATGTTGACAACTTTTGGGGAATCTTTGGAGCTGTCTTTCTGGACCGGCTGGGTCTCGGGTGTAGGATGGGTTGGGGTCCGCTGTGGGGTCGGCTGTGGGGTCGGGTACAGGGGGTGGATCTCCATGTACTCCAGAGAGGAGGAGGTGATACAACCACCACGTCCTGAGTAAACATCTTTAAAACCTCCAGTCACAGCTTTCAGAAGACCTGAAAATGAGAGAGGAAAGAGTTTGATTCAGAACAGATCCAACTCTTGTCTTTATTTGTACAAGCAATTACTAAACTGCATGCTAATACATTTTCTGTTCGTATTTCTATTACTCTGTCATGCAGAAAGTGAAAGTCTTCTGGGCTAGAGAATGTCTTTTGCAGTTTAGCCCTACATTTTACACTGCTTTAAGAGAAGATATTTTTATACTTTTTCAACTGTTCTTGTCTATAAAATGAAAATCAGGCAAAACCGACTGATTTTGATTGTATGGACAAACAAACACTCTTTTTCAAAATATCTTTTGTGGAACATATAATTATAGTCACGTACACCTAAATCACACATCAATTGTGTGCCAAATCACATCTTAACCACATAATTTGTTCATGCATGTCTATATTGTACTGTGTCTATAGTCTAGTTTCAGGCTCTCACCATGTCTGTGTTTCTTCTCCTTGGTGGGACCTTTGCTCACAGCAAGATACACAGGGGTCTGCTTGGGTGGAATTGTAATCTTCTCAACGTGCTTCCTCCATTGAGTCTGGAACAGCTCGCTCTTTTTCTCCTTCTCCATGTTGTACTGTTTCTCCTGTGAGAACAAGATCATGTTAAACTCAGGAGACAAAACTGAAATGCTCCTATGGAGGACATGTTGGTGTGTCTCAAATTTACCCTGTACTCTTTTGAGAGTCTCTTCATCTTGTTGTTGAGCAGGAAGTACACAGCCAGCGTGTGGCAAGCTTTGTTAGTGAGCACTGCGCTCAGAACTTCACTGTGTTTGTAGCCCATTTTCTCAGTCATGTGGAGCAAAACCGTGTGGTTGATCTCCTCAATGTGGATCCTGAAAGGTACAACAAGATGTTTTAGGCCATAATAAGTCATGAAAGATCAAACATTTGGCTTTGACCTCCAAGCATATTAGGTGACTAACCTATTTAAGTAAGGAACTCCAGTGTGAGGGTTGCCCAACTGCAGCCACGGATCAGCCATCACTTGGTGGATGTTGGGTCTCTTGTTGGGGTCAGGCTCGAGAAGTCTCTTCAGCAGACTGATGGCAGCTGTGAACACAGACAGGAAGCCGTGAGGCCTTGCTATCTTGTGCTATCTTATTTTAAGAAAACAAAAAAGTCCATGATCAGTCGCTGTTTAACTGATTTATTAGAACAAACGCATTGTTGTAGTAAAGATTATTCAGCTTTCTCCTACATATTACATAAGTCAAGCGCACAGCCTTGTGTCCTTGAGTTGCTAAATACCGGTGTTATATAATGAGGCTAATCTCATTTCAACACTGCATCATCTTGTAGTAATATATCCAGTCACAGATTTAGTAGTGAATGAATCCCCTGTTATTGAGAACACTCATGCAAGTGTAACAGAATGGAAAAGTTAACAGAATGTGATTAGCCACAATGTTTACCATGTCATCTACTTAAATTAATTTTATCTGGAATTCTGCTTGCATCAAATCAGTCAACAAAGTACAATGATGAGATGGCAGCTAAAGTAGATACTATGGGAACGCCTTACTTCTGTGGAAGGTTAACAGATGCTGTTAGGAAATCTGAATAAAGCAGATCCTATGATTTCTTCTTGTGACTAAAACCGGTTATTCTTGTGGTTGAAAAAATAAGCCACAACTTGTCTGGCACGTTTGCAGTAAACAATGTTTATGAGCAATGAGAATTTAAAGTACGGGTTCTTGAGTATGTTTTAATTAAAAATGACAATGATGATTACAGGTAAATGTGCAACTGCTGTTGTAAACATAACTGTTGTGACATAAAAACTAATAAGGATCTAATACATGACCTACATAACGAATTCATTGGAAACAAATGTTGCATTAGTGTGCAGTTAAATAAAAAAGTGCATAAAAAGTGCAGTTTTTCAAAGACCTCATTCATGCTCAAAATTTAGAGCATGTTGCCCATTAGAACGTAATTGGTAGAAGGACACAAGCTTATTTTCAGAATGTAATAGTTGTTTGTTCTTGTTTCGATGTGACCTTTGTGGTCATAAAGATCTTTTGAAAAACTCAGAGATGCAGTTCTCTCAATACCTGAAGAGATAGATGGAGGTAGAGGGTTCATATCCTTGTCCACCATCCTCTGATGAAGGGCTTTCAGGCTAAATGGCTCCACGGTGAATGGTAGGGTACCGGTCAGCATAGCATACATGTTCACCCCTCTACATTGAAACACATACATAGTCAAATTCAGAAAAATGTACCAAATGCAAACTTAGAACATGGTGCTTCACATTTCGTGAACTCACATTGACCAGACATCCACTTTGGGCCCGTATTTCTTTCTTGAGAGAAGCTCAGGGGCGGCGTATGCTGGGCTGCCACACTGTGTGCTGAAGGGATCAGAGTATCCCAGAATGCCCGCACAGTTACTGAGGCCAAAATCTGTATAGGGGAAACAGAGAGAAGGTTGTGTGTAAGATAACGGTTGCATGTACCTTCTCAGAGGGATTGACTTTCCCACTAGGAGGGGTGCAAAAAGGTTTATGGCTGCCCAACACTAACCCCGTCTGTCACACACAGCTGCTAAATAAAAGCCATGCGTTTGTTGGCCGTCTCACAAAGAGGTGAGAGGTCTTTTTTTTTTAATGAGATACTGATTGCTCAGTCAGTCCTCACCACTTGCTAAAAATGAACACTTCCATGTCACTTCACTTTAGGACATTAGGACTCGTTGAGACTTTGTGCTGTTCTTTAAGTAGCATTTAAAAACCTTGCTTAATGTAGCTCCTGGACAATGCTTACCGATCAGCTTTATGTTGTCCTGTTCATCAAGGAGGAGATTTTCAATCTTTAAGTCTCTGTTGAAATTAAGAAAGAAAAATGTATTTAAACAACCTTAATTTATCAAACCAGCCATCTGAACTATAAATAAACAAAGACACAATAGTCTTTGGAGTATCTACACTCATTTAAAATCTCATTTAAAGTTCCCCATCGATGACTTCACACTTCGTTCCTCACCTGTGAACAACTCCTGCCCTGTGCAGGTGCTCCACTGCCATGACTAGTTGGCGTACATATTTCTGGGCTTCTCTTTCGTCCAGCCTTTTCTTCTCGTAAATGTGGTTCATGAGGTTTCCACCAGGGCAGAGCTCCATGACGAGGTAGTAGCTGTTCTCCGTCTCCAAGATGTCCAGCAGTTGGGTGATGTTGGGGTGCCGGATCATCTGCTGAATATCCCCTTCACGCCGCAAATTCTTTGTGACATACGAGTCCTTTTTGGCCTTCCTCTTGTCAATCACTTTCACTGCCAGCTGTGGGGAAAAATAAAAAAAGAAGACTTAGTCAATATATAAAAGACAACTGGAGTGTTTAGTGGATGTACAGAATTATTATAATAGCCCTGAACAGGTTAGGCAAGCCAGACTAAGCCAGACAGGACTCTTATTTGCCTGTCTCCTCACGTTTCAAGGGTTGAATGTTCGTCCCTGAGATCCTGTAGAGGACTTGGTGGGGGAGGGATAAGGACAAATGACCGATGTGTAGTAGTTCAAACATCTCAAATTGAAGGAAGAATCTTGTTAATGCCACCCATTTGTCACCAACATGCAGTAAACGACTAATGCTGTATAAACACAGAGTCAAACAGAGCACTCCCCCCCCCCCCCCCC